>NC_079195.1:9434742-9524742 GCF_029499605.1 Hyla sarda
ACAAGAAAATAACTACTATAATACTGCTCCTATATACAAGAATATAACTACTATAATACTGCTCCTATATACAAGAATATAACTACTATAATACTGCCTCCTATATACAAGAATATAACTACTATAATACTGCCCCTATATACAAGAATATAACTACTATAATACTGCCCCCATTTGGTTTGTGACACTTCAGTCCTTTACGTGGTATCTGGGCCTTTTTATTTCATAGTATCAGCCATCGCGCACATCACTCAGCTTTTACAAAATCTGGAAACTTCCTAGTCTTTCACATTGTATTTTCTTCCATCCCTTAATGTTACTTAACTAGGCAAAATTACCATTCAGGAGTCTTGGAAAGTAGGGCAACAGACCCCTTTCTGAGCGGAATTGGAGACTGTATTGGCTGTCACCCAGCTTTTCCTGGAACAGATAAAAACCAGAAATGGCTGAACATCAGCAGAGGACGTTGCAAGGTCTGGGATCTGCAGCATCTGAACGTCCCGCACGTTGGGTCGTCACCATCCTCCTCCTCATCATCATCGGGGGGGCAGTCTTCGGGTCACGGATGGTGGTTATCTACAGGAACTCATCGCGGTAGCTCAGTCTGTGGCCCTGTGGGTGGTACGGGATTTCCTTACAGGGGCCCAAGGTTTGTACCACTTTGTCCCTTACAGTTCCGGTTGCGCAGAAGGAAAATCTGGAAGAAGTAGCAGCATCGGTCATCTTGTTGGCGTCCATCGGAGGTCGCCACCATTTTTGTAGCTACATCCCCAGTGCCGATGCACGGAGCGAACTTCACTCCGTGTCAGATGACTGGCGATGCCGGGCTGAGGCTGGTGACGTCACGGTCACGCCTCGCTCATGACGTCACGGCCACGCCCCCTCAATACAAGTCTATGGGAGGGGGCATCACGCCCCCTCCCTTAGACTTGCATTGAGGGGGCGTGGCTGTGATGACATGAGCAGGGCAGGGCCATGACGTTACGAGCCTCCGGCGCTGAACCCGACGCTCTGAACGAACGCCGGGTACAGCACGGAGATCGTGAGGGTCCCCAGCAGCAAGAACCCCACGATCAGACATCTTATGTAAGATGTCTAGGGGCGGAGTACCCCTTTAAAGGTGTACTCCGGGAAACTAAACCCATAGCCCAGCCTTTCCCTCCCATCAGCCTATTTATTTGTCTGAATATCATTTATTAGCTATATAGAACAGTTTACCCTCATTTAGTTATCACTTACATTCATGAAGTGAGGAAATTACATCATCCAGCCATCCACTCCGTCTCTGTCCATATCCCTTTCTGAAAGCAGCCCCCACCCTCCTGAGAGACACAGCCCATGTGGTTTCTGCTCGGCACCGATGAGTCATGCTCCCTTTAGTGCTGAAAGCTGGGAGGTGTGTGCAGCCTCAGTCAATCAGACACTGCATCTCTCACCGCTGCTCAGAGCAGGAGGGTGGGGGCTGTTCTTAGAGAGTGAGCTGGCTGGCAGAGCAAAGCTGCAATGATTGCTGGGAGATGTAGGCAAGGGGAGGGAATATCAAGCAGGCAGAGAAGACAACAGGAGCCACAGGAACCACCTTGCATATCATGTAGGATGGTTTACAGGGAACATGTGTGTGGCTTTGGACCTTTTTCATATATATATTGGAGTATTGTGAGCCCACCCAACTCCCCCAGGCCTGGTGCATCTGTAGAAGAGGATGGTAAGGCCTTGTGGTCTCTGGTGGGCTCACAATACATTGCCTCCGCCCCCCCCCCCCCCCCGCGGTATGCTGAGAGACTTACATGCTGCCATCCTCTCCGGACTGTACGTCTATCCTCCCGGCTCCCATCTTGGAATGCAGGACATTTGGTAGCAGCGAAATCCAGACAAAATCCACGCAATTTATTTCATCCAGTTTTATATCGGAATCGATGAAACCGTAGTAAGAATTACCTGGCGTGAAAGTCCCCCTAAAAAAACAGGTATAAGTACGTGATATGCACATCACCTAAAGGGGAACTCTGCTGCCCCAGCGTTTGGAACATTTTGTTCCAAACGCTTGGAGTGGGCGGCGGAGATCGTGATGTCACGGCCACGTCCCCTCGTGATGTCACACCATGCTCCATCCCATAGACTTCAATTGAGGGGGCGTGGTGTCACAAGGGTGTGTGGCTGTGACATCACGATGGGGCGTGGTCATGGCATCACAACCCCTGCCGTCGGACCCCAGCATTCTAAACAGACGCCGGGTGCTGCACAGAGATCATGGGAGTCCCATCTGTGGGACCCACCCAATCAAACATCCCCTATCCTTTGGATAGGGGATAAGATATCTAGGGCGGAGTATTTCTTTAAAATAGGGATCTCCAACACTAGACTCAAGACTGACTAGCTCCTCCCAGTCTAGCTAGAAGCCCTGATTGGCCGAAGTTAACTCTTAAAGAGACAGTTGTAGCATGACATCCACCTGACAGGTGAGGTAGACAGGTGGGTCTGCACCGGGACACCACACCACAACATCTAGAGGTCCACAGTTTAGAGACTACTGGTCTACACTGGAGCTCCAGCATTCTACTCATCTACTCACCTCACAGGGTGTCTCATATACTCAGAACATAGACTACTAGTCCCCTCCCCGATCCCTCCCCCCCCTCCCCGATCCCTCATCACCACCTCCCCGATCCCTCACCCCACCTCCCCGATCCCTCACCTCCCCAATCCCTCACCCCCACCTCCCTGATCCCTCACCTCCCCGATCCCTCACCCCACCTCGCCGATCTCTCACCCCCACCTCCCCGATCCCTCACCTCCCCCCTCCCCGACCCCTCACCTCCCCAAACCCTCACCCCACCTCCCCGATCCCTCACCCCCACCTCCCCGATCCCTCACCCCCACCTCCCCGATCCCTCACCCCACCACCATCTACCATGTTGTCACTCACTTCAGCACCTGGTGCTCCTCCGAAGAGATTTCGTCTCCATAAAAAGATACAAAGATCTGCCCCGAAACCTTGTGGCTTCCAAGAATTTCCAGAGTAACTTTATATCTGTGGCCTAGAATAGAGGACGTCCACGAGATGACCGATACTGTGGAAACGTGGCTGATAAGAGGCCAGAACATTCTGGAAATACTCACTGGAGAGGCGAGCCGGGTCCGCACCCGTGTGCAGGTAGAAGGTTTCCCCTCGGGCTGGGACTCTACGCGCCGGTTCCGAAAAGTATCCCATGTGTGGGCACCCGTCAGCGGGGCAGGGGAAGCAGGAGCCCTGGGGTGGAGAGAGGACCCTGGTCAGGTATAGGGGCTCTCCGAGGGTGTCTCATATACACAAAGGGTGTCTCATATACACAAAGGGTGTCTCATATACACAGGACCTCACAGGGTGTCTCATATACACAAAGGGTGTCTCATATATACAGGACCTCACAGGGTGTCTCATATATACAAGACCTCACAGGGTGTCTCATATATACAGGACCTCACAGGGTGTCTCATATATACAGGACCTCACAGGGTGTCTCATATATACAAGACCTCACAGGGTGTCTCATATACACAGGACCTCACAGGGTGTCTCATACACACAAAGGGTGTCTCATATATACAGGACCTCACAGGGTGTCTCATATACACAGGACCTCACAGGGTGTCTCATATATACAAGACCTCACAGGGTGTCTCATATATACAGGACCTCACAGGGTGTCTCATATATACAGGACCTCACAGGGAGTCTCATATACACAGGACCTCACAGGGTGTCTCATACACACAAAGGGTGTCTCATATACACAGGACCTCACAGGGTGTCTCATATATACAGGACCTCACAGGGTGTCTCATATATACAGGACCTCACAGAGTGCCTCATATATACAGGACCTCACAGGGTGTCTCATATATACAGGACCTCACAGGGTGTCTCATATATACAAGACCTCACAGGGTGTCTCATATACACAGGACCTCACAGGGTGTCTCATATACACAGGACCTCACAGGGTGTCTCATATATACAAGACCTCACAGGGTGTCTCATATATACAAGACCTCACAGGGTGTCTCATACACACAAAGGGTGTCTCATATATACAGGACCTCACAGGGCGTCTCATATATACAAGACCTCACAGGGTGTCTCATACACACAAAGGGTGTCTCATATATACAGGACCTCACAGGGTGTCTCATATACACAGGACCTCACAGGGCGTCTCATATATACAAGACCTCACAGGGTGTCTCATACACACAAAGGGTGTCTCATATATACAGGACCTCACAGGGTGTCTCATATACACAGGACCTCACAGGGTGTCTCATATATACAGGACCTCACAGGGTGTCTCATATATACAGGACCTCACAGGGTGTCTCATATATACAGGACCTCACAAGGTGTCTCATATATACAAGACCTCACAGGGTGTCTCATATATACAAGACCTCACAGGGTGTCTCATATACGCAGGACCTCACAGGATATCTCATATACACAGGACCTCACAGGGTGTCTCATATATACAGGACCTCACAGGGTGTCTCATATACACAGGACCTCACAGGGTGTCTCATATATACAAGACCTCACAGGGTGTCTCATATATTCAAGACCTCACAGGGTGTCTCATACACACAAAGGGTGTCTCATATATACAGGACCTCACAGGGTGTCTCATATACACAAAGGGTGTCTCATATATACAGGACCTCACAGGGTGTCTCATACACACAAAGGGTGTCTCATATATACAGGACCTCACAGGGCGTCTCATATATACAAGACCTCACAGGGTGTCTCATACACACAAAGGGTGTCTCATATATACAGGACCTCACAGGGCGTCTCATATATACAAGACCTCACAGGGTGTCTCATACACACAAAGGGCGTCTCATATATACAAGACCTCACAGGGTGTCTCATACACACAAAGGGTGTCTCATATATACAGGACCTCACAGGGCGTCTCATATATACAAGACCTCACAGGGTGTCTCATACACACAAAGGGTGTCTCATATATACAGGACCTCACAGGGTGTCTCATATACACAGGACCTCACAGGGTGTCTCATATACACAGGACCTCACAGGGTGTCTCATATATACAGGACCTCACAGGGTGTCTCATATATACAGGACCTCACAGAGTGCCTCATATATACAGGACCTCACAGGGTGTCTCATATATGCAGGACCTCACAGGGTGTCTCATATACGCAGGACCTCACAGGATATCTCATATACACAGGACCTCACAGGGTGTCTCATATACACAGGACCTCACAGGGTGTCTCATATACACAGGACCTCACAGGGTGTCTCATATATACAAGACCTCACAGGGTGTTTCATATATACAAGACCTCACAGGGTGTCTCATACACACAAAGGGTGTCTCATATATACAGGACCTCACAGGGCGTCTCATATATACAAGACCTCACAGGGTGTCTCATACACACAAAGGGTGTCTCATATATACAGGACCTCACAGGGTGTCTCATATACACAGGACCTCACAGGGTGTCTCATATATACAGGACCTCACAGGGTGTCTCATATATACAGGACCTCACAGGGTGTCTCATATATACAGGACCTCACAAGGTGTCTCATATATACAAGACCTCACAGGGTGTCTCATATATACAAGACCTCACAGGGTGTCTCATATACGCAGGACCTCACAGGATATCTCATATACACAGGACCTCACAGGGTGTCTCATATATACAGGACCTCACAGGGTGTCTCATATACACAGGACCTCACAGGGTGTCTCATATATACAAGACCTCACAGGGTGTCTCATATATTCAAGACCTCACAGGGTGTCTCATACACACAAAGGGTGTCTCATATATACAGGACCTCACAGGGTGTCTCATATACACAAAGGGTGTCTCATATATACAGGACCTCACAGGGTGTCTCATATACACAGGACCTCACAGGGTGTCTCATACACACAAAGGGTGTCTCATATATACAGGACCTCACAGGGCGTCTCATATATACAAGACCTCACAGGGTGTCTCATACACACAAAGGGTGTCTCATATATACAGGACCTCACAGGGCGTCTCATATATACAAGACCTCACAGGGTGTCTCATACACACAAAGGGTGTCTCATATATACAGGACCTCACAGGGCGTCTCATATATACAAGACCTCACAGGGTGTCTCATACACACAAAGGGTGTCTCATATATACAGGACCTCACAGGGTGTCTCATATACACAGGACCTCACAGGGTGTCTCATATATACAGGACCTCACAGGGTGTCTCATATATACAGGACCTCACAGGGTGTCTCATATACACAGGACCTCACAGGGTGTCTCATATATACAGGACCTCACAGGGTGTCTCATATACACAGGACCTCACAGGGTGTCTCATATATACAAGACCTCACAGGGTGTCTCATATATTCAAGACCTCACAGGGTGTCTCATACACACAAAGGGTGTCTCATATATACAGGACCTCACAGGGTGTCTCATATACACAAAGGGTGTCTCATATATACAGGACCTCACAGGGTGTCTCATATACACAGGACCTCACAGGGTGTCTCATATACGCAGAACCTCACAGGGTGTCTCATATATACAGGACCTCACAGGGTGTCTCATATACACAGGACCTCACAGGGTGTCTCATATACACAGGTTTTGTCTCATATATACAGGACCTCACAGGGTTTCTCATATATACAGGACCTCACAGGGTGTCTCATATATGCAGGACCTCACAGGGTGTCTCATATATGCAGGACCTCACAGGGTGTCTCATATATACAGGACCTCACAGGGTGTCTCATATACACAGATCCTCACAGGGTGTCTCATATACACAGGACCTCACAGGGTGTCTCATATATACAGGACCTCACAGGGTGTCTCATATACACAGGACCTCACAGGGTGTCTCATATACACAGGACCTCACAGGGTGTCTCATATACACAGGACCTCACAGGGTGTCTCATATATACAGGACTTCACAGGGTGTCTCATATACACAGGACCTCACAGGGTGTCTCATATATACAGGACCTCACAGGGTGTCTCATATACACAGGACCTCACAGGGTGTCTCATATACACAGGACCTCACAGGGTGTCTCATATACACAGGACCTCACAGGGTGTCTCATATACACAGGACCTCACAGGGTGTCTCATATACACAGGTTTTGTCTCATATATACAGGACCTCACAGGGTTTCTCATATATACAGGACCTCACAGGGTGTCTCATATATGCAGGACCTCACAGGGTGTCTCATATATGCAGGACCTCACAGGGTGTCTCATATATACAGGACCTCACAGGGTGTCTCATATACACAGATCCTCACAGGGTGTCTCATATACACAGGACCTCACAGGGTGTCTCATATACACAGGACCTCACAGGGTGTCTCATATACACAGGACCTCACAGGGTGTCTCATATACACAGGACCTCACAGGGTGTCTCATATACACAGGACCTCACAGGGTGTCTCATATATACAGGACTTCACAGGGTGTCTCATATACACAGGACCTCACAGGGTGTCTCATATATACAGGACCTCACAGGGTGTCTCATATACACAGGACCTCACAGGGTGTCTCATATACACAGGTTTTGTCTCTTATAGAGAGGAGTCTCTCACAGCTTTAAACATCTCGTAGTTTGGGCAGGGATATCCGAGGAAGCCCCCCGCAGTGCGGACGCTCTCTGTATAGTAGCGGAGAGCCTGTAGGTGGTTGCATGCGATGGTCTCCACTATAGCTGAGGAGACAGATGGGTAGTGTTATTGTTCTCTGTTATCAGGCGCTGTACACACATCACATCCGCCGCGTTCACAGAGTCATCTCCATTATTAAAGGGGTTTATTATCTGGTCCTGTGATGGCGCATTGTCAGGACAAACCATCTGTACTGATCCTGGGGGTCCCAATGTAAGACCGCCAACAACCTGACATTAAAGAGGCCATCGGATCACCATCAATAAACAACAAGTCCTAGGCAGGTCCCATCTATAGGACCCTCACCTATTAGGACAATTGTCACCGATTCAGGGCCTTCAGTCGGTTACGGTTCTTCTATAACTTTGGAGGACCCCCATAGACAGCCCATTGATTGTTCACAGAGCACCATGTAATACCTCACTCCTCCTGTGGTGGCGCTGCAGGGAAACAGAACACTTGCTGTCCACAGAATACAGGTGATCACTGGGATCATCATCGGGGGACCTGATCGACAAGTATTGTCCAGGGTGGAGTCCCCCTTTAAAAGCGTTCATGACATGTAAGAGGTGGGGCGTCCACCTATCGTGCCTTTATAGGATAACCCCTTTAATTATGGACGTTTTTGAGGACATTTAAAGGGGGTACTCCGCCACTAGACATCTTATCCCCTATAGGATAGAGGTTAAGATGTCTGATCGCGGGGGTCCCGCAGATGGGACCCCTGTGATCTCTGTGCAGCACCCGGCATTTATTTAGAACGCTGTGTGTTGGAGGCGGGGGTCGTGACGTCACGGCCACGCCCCTCATTATGCTGTGGCCACACCCCCTCGTAACATCACGCCAACTCAATGCAAGTCTATGGGAGGGGGCGTGGCGGCCGCCACGCCCCCTCTCATAGACTTGCATAGAGGGGGCATGGCAGTGACGTCATGACCCCAGCCACCCACTCCCAGCGGCGGGACCCCCGTAGTCTCCCTGCCGTACCCGGCATTTGTTTAGAGCGTCGGGTGCAGTATAGAGTGCTAGTGACATCACAGCCACGCCCCCTCAATGCAAGTCTATGGGATGGGGCGTCACGCCCCCTCCCGTAGACTTGCATTGAAGGGGCGTGGCCGTGACAGCAAGAGCGGGGCGTGGCCGTGACGTCACGAGCCTCTGCCCTCCATCGCCAGTCATATGGCATGGAGTGAAGTTCGCTCCCTACACTGGATGTCTGGGATGCCACAGCCGAGATCACGGGGGTCCCCAGCGGCGGGACACCTGTGATCAGACATCTTATCCTCTATCCTTTATATAGGGGTTAGGATGTCTAATGGCGGAGTACCCCTTTAAGAAGCTACAAAAAAAAACAACTGTAAGTGGAAAAATACGTCAACCAGTGCGGAGAGGCCACCATATTGTCCATAGAGGAACCATCCATGGTGAAAGCCTTCATTGACCGGTGGGTCCGGACAGACGACCCTGCAGAAGAGAGGAACAGACAGGAATGGCATACATGGGGAGAACTTACTATTCAAGTTGTTAAGGAAGCTGAGGCGATTCGGGCAGCCCGGCATGTGTCGTCCACCATTGGGATAAAAGTCAAAGTGTCCGGCCGGTCTTATTAAGCCAAGACCTACCAAAAAGAGAGCGAGAGGATATCAACACCGACTCATACGACACCATACAAAGAGTTCCCCGGAGAGGAGCGTCTACCAAAAATTGGGTCAACGTCAGTGTGAATTATGTCAACAAAGTCGGCATCAGAGGCGTCAAGTGAGACCTCATTGGGTGTATCCTCAAAATGGAGCCGAGCCGGGTCAAGACCTGCGGAGAAATGAGACACGTGAGAGGATGACCTGTTATATGGTGTATATGGCCATACAGAGCATTATATATATATATATACACGTCTGTGTCCTCGCATACAACGTACCAGTAATTCTCCTCACCCCGGGATGTCTCTTTCCAGCTTCTCCGGCCACCTGAGCTCCCAGACTGTGCCCAATAATGTGAACGTTTGAGGGGGGATATTCCAGATCCTCCTAGAAATGAGGAGAGACCCCGAGAATAGGTGCAGCATGAGAGGAATCCTGGAGGACTGACTGAGGAGAGGAGATCATAGAGGAGGAGAGACCCAGAGAATAGGTGCAGCATGAGAGGAATCCTGGAGGACTGACTGAGGAGAGGAGATCATAAAGGAGGAGAGACCCAGAAAATAGGTGCAGCATGAGAGGAATCCTGGAGGACTGACTGAGGAGAGGAGATCATAGAGGAGGAGAGATCCAGAGAATAGGTGCAGTATGAGAGGAATCCTGGAGGACTGACTGAGGAGAGGAGATCATAGAGGAGAGACCCCGAGAATAGGTGCAGCATGAGAGGAATCCTGGAGGACTGACTGGGGAGAGGAGATCATAGAGGAGAGACCCCAAGAATAGGTGCAGCATGAGAGGAATCCTGGAGGACTGACTGAGGAGAGGAGATCATAGAGAGACCCAGAGAATAGGTGCAGCATGAGAGGAATCCTGGAGGACTGACTGAGGAGAGGAGATCATAGAGGAGGAGAGACCCAGAGAATAGGTGCAGAATGAGAGGGATCCTGGAGGACTGGCTGAGGAGAGGAGTTCATAGAGGCGGAGAGACCCCGAGAATAGGTGCAGCATGAGAGGAATCCTGGAGAACTGACTGAGGAGAGGAGATCATAGAGGAGGAGAGACCCAGAGAATAGGTGTAGCATGAGAGGAATCCTGGAGGACTGACTGAGGAGAGGAGATCATAGAGGAGAGACCCCGAGAATAGGTGCAGCATGAGAGGAATCCTGGAGGACTGACTGAGGAGAGTAGATCATAGAGGAGAGACCCCAAGAATAGGTGCAGCATGAGAGGAATCCTGGAGGACTGACTGAGGAGAGGAGATCATAGAGGAGGAGAGACCCAAGAGAATAGGTGCAGCATGAGAGGAATCCTGGAGGACTGACTGAGGAGAGGAGATCATAGAGGAGGAGAGACCCAGAGAATAGGGGCAGCATGAGAGGAATCCTGGAGGACTGACTGAGGAGAGGAGATCATAGAGGAGGAGAGACCCAGAGAATAGGTGCAGCATGAGAGGAATCCTGGAGGACTGACTGAGGAGAGGAGATCATAGAGGAGAGACCCCGAGAATAGGTGCAGCATGAGAGGAATCCTGGAGGACTGACTGAGGAGAGGAGATCATAGAGGAGGAGAGACCCCGAGAATAGGTGCAGCATGAGAGGAATCCTGGAGGACTGACTGAGGAGAGGAGATCATAGAGGAGGAGAGATCCAGAGAATAGGTGCATCATGAGAGGAATCCTGGAGGACTGACTGAGGAGAGGAGATCATAAAGGAGGAGAGGCCCAGAAAATAGGTGCAGCATGAGAGGGATCCCGGAGGACTGACTGAGGAGAGGAGATCATAGAGGAGGAGAGACCCAGAGAATAGGTGCAGCATGAGAGGAATCCTGGAGGACTGACTGAGGAGAGGAGATCATAAAGGAGGAGAGACCCAGAAAATAGGTGCAGCATGAGAGGAATCCTGGAGGACTGACTGAGGAGAGGAGATCATAGAGGAGGAGAGATCCAGAGAATAGGTGCAGTATGAGAGGAATCCTGGAGGACTGACTGAGGAGAGGAGATCATAGAGGAGAGACCCCGAGAATAGGTGCAGCATGAGAGGAATCCTGGAGGACTGACTGGGGAGAGGAGATCATAGAGGAGAGACCCCAAGAATAGGTGCAGCATGAGAGGAATCCTGGAGGACTGACTGAGGAGAGGAGATCATAGAGAGACCCAGAGAATAGGTGCAGCATGAGAGGAATCCTGGAGGACTGACTGAGGAGAGGAGATCATAGAGGAGGAGAGAGCCAGAGAATAGGTGCAGAATGAGAGGGATCCTGGAGGACTGGCTGAGGAGAGGAGATCATAGAGGAGGAGAGACCCCGAGAATAGGTGCAGCATGAGAGGAATCCTGGAGAACTGACTGAGGAGAGGAGATCATAGAGGAGGAGAGACCCAGAGAATAGGGGCAGCATGAGAGGAATCCTGGAGGACTGACTGAGGAGAGGAGATCATAGAGGAGGAGAGACCCAGATAATAGGTGCAGCATGAGAGGAATCCTGGAGGACTGACTGAGGAGAGGAGATCATAGAGGAGAGACCCCGAGAATAGGTGCAGCATGAGAGGAATCCTGGAGGACTGACTGAGGAGAGGAGATCATAGAGGAGGAGAGACCCCGAGAATAGGTGCAGCATGAGAGGAATCCTGGAGGACTGACTGGGGAGAGGAGATCATAGAGGAGGAGAGATCCAGAGAATAGGTGCATCATGAGAGGAATCCTGGAGGACTGACTGAGGAGAGGAGATCATAAAGGAGGAGAGGCCCAGAAAATAGGTGCAGCATGAGAGGGATCCCGGAGGACTGACTGAGGAGAGGAGATCATAGAGGAGGAGAGACCCAGAGAATAGGTGCAGCATGAGATGAATCCTGGAGGACTGACTGAGGAGAGGAGATCATAAAGGAGGAGAGACCCAGAAAATAGGTGCAGCATGAGAGGAATCCTGGAGGACTGACTGAGGAGAGGAGATCATAGAGGAGGAGAGATCCAGAGAATAGGTGCAGTATGAGAGGAATCCTGGAGGACTGACTGAGGAGAGGAGATCATAGAGGAGAGACCCCGAGAATAGGTGCAGCATGAGAGGAATCCTGGAGAACTGACTGAGGAGAGGAGATCATAGAGGAGGAGAGACCCAGAGAATAAGTGCAGCATGAGAGGAATCCTGGAGGACTGACTGAGGAGAGGAGATCATAGAGGAGAGACCCCAAGAATAGGTGCAGCATGAGAGGAATCCTGGAGGACTGACTGAGGAGAGTAGATCATAGAGGAGAGACCCCAAGAATAGGTGCAGCATGAGAGGAATCCTGGAGGACTGACTGAGGAGAGGAGATCATAGAGGAGGAGAGACCCAAGAGAATAGGTGCAGCATGAGAGGAATCCTGGAGGACTGACTGAGGAGAGGAGATCATAGAGGAGGAGAGACCCAGAGAATAGGGGCAGCATGAGAGGAATCCTGGAGGACTGACTGAGGAGAGGAGATCATAGAGGAGGAGAGACCCAAGAGAATAGGTGCAGCATGAGAGGAATCCTGGAGGACTGACTGAGGAGAGGAGATCATAGAGGAGGAGAGACCCAGAGAATAGGTGCAGCATGAGAGGAATCCTGGAGAACTCACTGAGGAGAGGAGATCATAGAGGAGGAGAGACCCAGAGAATAGGTGCAGCATGAGAGGAATCCTGGAGGACTGACTGAGGAGAGGAGATCATAGAGGAGGAGAGACCCCGAGAATAGGTGCAGCATGAGAGGAATCCCGGAGGACTGACTGAGGAGAGGAGATCATAGAGGAGGAGAGACCCCGAGAATTGGTGCAGCATGAGAGGAATCCCGGAGGACTGACTGAGGAGAGGAGATCATAGAGGAGGAGAGACCCAGAGAATTGGTGCAGCATGAGAGGAATCCTGGAGGACTGACTGAGGAGAGGAGATCATAGAGGAGGAGAGACCCCGAGAATAGGTGCAGCATGAGAGGAATCCTGGAAGACTGACTGAGGAGAGGAGATCATAGAGGAGGAGAGACAGGAATCCTGTGATGGTGGCCATTTATAGGGCTACATAAGGAGATGGATGTAGGGATCGTGTTGCCGGTTTCATCCTGGTCACTATAGAAAGGTGTCCCCGTAATAACACCCACCTGCCAGGTCCTCAGGACTCGGGCCATCTCCGCCCCCACCACTCGTACATTGCTGGTCACCTGACTGTAGATGAGAATATTTCCGGAGCCATAATGCCAGTCCACCCCGATACAGTTCACATCATCCACCCCAAGAATCTCCTGTAGAACAATTGTACACGGATCAGTCCCTGAGATATACTGTGCCATGTGACATATACTGGACCATGTGATATATATACTGCACCATGTGACATATACTGGACCATGTGACATATACTGGACCATGTGATATATACTGGACCATGTGACATATACTGTGACATATACCGGACCATGTGACATATACTGGACCATGTGATATATACTGGACCATGTGACATATACTGGACCATGTGACATATACTGTGCCATGTGACATATACTGGACCATGTGACATATACTGGGCCATGTAACATATACCGGACCATGTGACATATACACTGCACCATGTGACATATACTGGACCTTGTGACATATACTGGACCATGTGATATATATACTGCACCATGTGACATATACTGGACCATGTGACATATACTGGACCATGTGACATATACTGTGCCATGTGACATATACTGCACCATGTGACATATACTGTGCCATGTGACATATACTGGACCATGTGACATATACTGGACCATGTGACATATACTGCACCATGTGACATATACTGTGCCATGTGACATATACTGCACCATGTGACATATACTGTGCCATGTGACATATACTGGACCATGTGATATATACTGGACAATGAGGTTCAATGTGGATAAATGTAAAGTTATGCATCTGGGTACTAATAACCTGCATGCATCGTATGTCTTAGGGGGGATTAAACTGGCAGAGTCACTGGTAGAGAAGGATCTGGGTGACTTGTAGATCACAGACTACAGAATAGCATGCAATGTCAGGCTGCTGCTTCCAAAGCCGGCAGGATATTGTCATGTATAAAAAGAGGCATGGACTCAAGGGACAGGGACATAATACTCCCCCTTTATAAAGCATTGGTACGGCCTCACCTGGAATATGCTGTTCAGTTTTGGGCACCTGTCCATAAAAGGGACACTGCGGAGTTGGAAAGGGTGCAGAGACGCGCGACTAAACTAATATGGGGCATGGAACATCTTAGCTATGAGGAGCGATTAAAGGAGTTACAATTGTTTAGTCTTGTGAAGAGACGTATAAGGGGGGATATGATAAACGTATATAAGTATATTAATGGCCCATACAAAAAATATGGAGAAAAACTGTTCCAGGTTAAACCCCCCCAAAGGACGAGGGGACACTCCCTCCGTCTGGAGAAGAAAAGGTTTAGTCTCAAGGGGCGACACGCCTTCTTTACCGTGAGGACTGTGAATTTATGGAACGGTCTACCTCAGGAACTGGTCACAGTAGGAACAATTAACAGCTTTAAAACAGGATTAGATACATTTATGGAACAAAATAACATTAATGCTTATGAAGAAATATAAAATCCCATCCCTTCCCCAATATCGCGCCACACCCCTACCCCTTAATTCCCTGGTTGAACTTGATGGACATATGTCTTTTTTCGACCGTACTAACTATGTAACTATGTAACTATGGACCATGTGACATATACTGGACCATGTGACATATACTGGACCATGTGACAAATACTGCGCCATGTGACATATACTGGACCATGTGACATATACTGTGCCATGTGACATATACTGTGCCATGTGACATATACTGGACCATGTGACATATACTGAACCATGTGACATATACTGGACCATGTGACATATACTGTGCCATGTGACATATACTGGACCATGTGACATATACTGGACCATGTGATATATACTGGACCATGTGACATACTGTGCCATGTGACATATACTGCGCCATGTGACATATACTGGACCATGTGATATATACTTTGCCATGTGACATATACTGTGCCATGTGACATATACTGGACCATGTGACATATACTGGACCATGTGACATATACTGGACCATGTGACATATACTGGACCATGTGACATATACTGTGCCATGTGACATATACTGGACCATGTGACATATACTGGACCATGTGACATATACTGGACCATGTGACATATACTGGACCATGTGACATATACTGGACCATGTGATATATACTGGACCATGTGACATATACTGGACCATGTGATATATACTGGACCATGTGACATATACTGGACCATGTGACATATACTGGACCATGTGACATATACTGTGCCATGTGACATATACTGTGCCATGTGACATATACTGGACCATGTGACATATAATGGACCATGTGACATATACTGGACCATGTGACATATACTGGACCATGTGACATATACTGAACCATGTGATATATATATATACTGGACCATGTGACATATACTGGACCATGTGACATATACTGGGCCATGTGACATATACTGGACCATGTGACATATACTGGACCATGTGATATATACTGGACCATGTGACATATACTGGACCATGTGACATATACTGGGCCATGTGACATATACTGGACCATGTGACATATACTGGACCATGTGACATATACTGGACCATGTGATATATACTGGACCATGTGACATATACTGGACCATGTGACATATACTGGACCATGTGACATATACTGTGCCATGTGACATATACTGGACCATGTGACATATACTGGACCATGTGACATATACTGTGCCATGTGACATATACTGGACCATGTGACATATACTGGACCATGTGATATATACTGGACCATGTGACATATACTGGACCATGTGACATATACTGGACCATGTGACATATACTGTGCCATGTGACATATACTGTGCCATGTGATATATACTGTGCCATGTGACATATACTGGACCATGTGACATATACTGGACCATGTGACATATACTGTGCCATGTGACATATACTGTGCCATGTGATATATACTGTGCCATGTGACGTACACTGGACCATGTGACATATACTGGACCATGTGACATATACTGGACCATGTGACATATACTGTGCCATCTGACGTATACTGTACCATGTGATATATACTGTACCATGTGACATATACTGTGCCATGTGACATATACTGTACCATGTGACATATACTGCGCCATGTGACATATACTGTGCCATGTGACATATACTGGACCATGTGACATATACTGGACCACGTGACATATACTGGACCACGTGACGTATACTGTGCCATGTGACGTATACTGGACCATGTGACATATACTGGACCATGTGACATATACTGGACCATGTGACATATACTGGACCATGTGACATATACTGTGCCATGTGACGTATACTGTACCATGTGATATATACTGTACCATGTGACATATACTGTGCCATGTGACATATACTGTACCATGTGACATATACTGTGCCATGTGACATATACTGTACCATGTGACATATACTGTGCCATGTGACATATACTGGACCATGTGACATATACTGGACCATGTGACATATACTGGACCATGTGACATATACTGTGCCATGTGACATATACTGGACCATGTGATATATACTGTGCCATGTGACATATACTGGACCATGTGACATATACTGTGCCATGTGACATATACTGTGCCATGTGACATATACTGGACCATGTGATATATACTGTGCCATGTGACATATACTGGACCATGTGATATATACTGTGCCATGTGACATATACTGTGCCATGTGACATATACTGGACCATGTGATATATACTGTGCCATGTGACATATACTGGACCATGTGACATATACTGGACCATGTGACATATACTGTGCCATGTGACATATACT
The DNA here is from genome assembly GCF_029499605.1 of Hyla sarda. NCBI lineage: Eukaryota > Metazoa > Chordata > Amphibia > Anura > Hylidae > Hyla > Hyla sarda. Next base: position 9,452,059 of record NC_079195.1, read on the forward strand.
GGACCATGTGACATATACTGGACCATGTGCCATGTGACATATACTGGACCATGTGACATATACTGTGCCATGTGACATATACTGTGCCATGTGACATATACTGGACCATGTGACATATACTGGACCATGTGACATATACTGTGCCATGTGACATATACTGGACCATGTGACATATACTGGACCATGTGACATATACTGCGCCATGTGACATTTACTGCACCATGTGACATATACTGGACCATGTGATATATACTGGACCATGTGACATATACTGGACCATGTGACATATACTGGACCATGTGATATATACTGGACCATGTGACATATACTGGACCATGTGACATATACTGTGCCATGTGACATATACTGGACCATGTGACATATACTGTACCATGTGATATATACTGGACCATGTGACATATACTGGACCATGTGACATATACTGGACCATGTGATATATACTGGACCATGTGACATATACTGGACCATGTGACATATACTGGACCATGTGACATATACTGGACCATGTGACATATACTGCACCATGTGACATATACTGTACCATGTGATATATACTGGACCATGTGACATATACTGGGCCATGTGACATATACTGGTCCATGTGATATATACTGGACCATGTGACATATACTGGACCATGTGACATATACTGGACCATGTGATATATACTGGACCATGTGACATATACTGTACCATGTGATATATACTGGACCATGTGACATATACTGCACCATGTGACATATACTGGACCATGTGACATATACTGCGCCATGTGACATATACTGCACCATGTGATATATACTGGACCATGTGACATATACTGCACCATGTGACATATACTGTACCATGTGATATATACTGGACCATGTGACATATACTGGACCATGTGACATATACTGGACCATGTGACATATACTGGACCATGTGATATATATTGGACCATGTGATATATACTGTGCCATGTGACATATACTGTACCATGTGACATATACTGCGCCATGTGACATATACTGCGCCATGTGACATATTCTGGACCATGTGACATATACTGTGCCATGTGATATATACTGGACCATGTGACATATACTGGACCATGTGATATATACTGGACCATGTGACATATACTGGACCATGTGACATATACTGTGCCATGTGACATATACTGCGCCATGTGACATATACTGCGCCATGTGACATATTCTGGACCATGTGACATATACTGTGCCATGTGATATATACTGGACCATGTGACATATAATGGACCATGTGATATATACTGGACCATGTGACATATAATGGACCATGTGATATATACTGGACCATGTGACATATATCGGACCATGTGACATATACTGGACCATGTGACATATACTGGACCATGTGACATATACTGGACCATGTGACATATACTGGACCATGTGACATATACAGGACCATGTGATATATACAGGACCATGTGATATATACTGGACCATGTGACATATACTGTGCCATGTGACATATACTGGACTATGTGACATATACTGGACCATGTGACATATACTGTGCCATGTGACATATACCGGACCATGTGACATATACTGGACCATGTGATATATACTGGACCATGTGACATATACTGGACCATGTGACATATACTGGACCATGTGACGTATACTGTGCCATGTGACGTATACTGTGCCATGTGACGTATACTGTGCCATGTGACGTATACTGGACCATGTGACGTATACTGGACCATGTGACAAATACTGGACCATGTGACATATACTGTGCCATGTGACGTATACTGTGCCATGTGACGTATACTGGACCATGTGACATATACTGGACCATGTGACATATACTGGACCATGTGACATATACTGTGCCATGTGACGTATACTGTGCCATGTGACGTATACTGGACCATGTGACATATACTGGACCATGTGACAAATACTGGACCATGTGACATATACTGTGCCATGTGATATATACTGTGCCATCTGACGTATACTGTACCATGTGATATATACTGTACCATGTGACATATACTGTGCCATGTGACATATACTGTACCATGTGATATATACTGTGCCATCTGACGTATACTGTACCATGTGATATATACTGTACCATGTGACATATACTGTGCCATGTGACATATACTGTACCATGTGACATATACTGTGCCATGTGACATATACTGTGCCATGTGACATATACTGGACCATGTGACATATACTGTGCCATGTGACTTATACTGGACCATGTGACATATACTGAACCATGTGACATATACTGGACCATGTGACATATACTGGACCATGTGACATATACTGTGCCATCTGACGTATACTGTACCATGTGATATATACTGTACCATGTGATATATACTGGACCATGTGACATATACTGAACCATGTGACATATACTGTGCCATCTGACGTATACTGTACCATGTGATATATACTGTACCATGTGATATATACTGGACCATGTGACATATACTGTGCCATGTGACATATACTGGACCATGTGACATATACTGTGCCATGTGACATATACTGGACCATGTGACATATACTGGACCATGTGACATATACTGTGCCATGTGACATATACTGGACCATGTGACATATACTGTGCCATGTGACTTATACTGGACCATGTGACGTATACTGTACCATGTGACATATACTGTACCATGTGATATATACTGTACCATGTGATATATACTGTACCATGTGACATATACTGTGCCATGTGACATATACTGGACCATGTGATATATACTGGGCCATGTGACATATACTGTGCCATGTGACATATACTGGGCCATGTGACATATACTGTGCCATGTGATATATACTGTGCCATGTGACATATACTGGACCATGTGACATATACTTTGCCATGTGACATATAATGGACCATGTGATATATACTGTACCATGTGACATATACTGGACCATGTGACATATACTGTGCCATGTGACATATACTGTGCCATGTGACATATACTGGACCATGTGACATATACTGTGCCATGTGACATATACTGGACAATGTGACATATACTGGACCATGTGACATATACTGGACCATGTGACATATACTGGACCATGTGACATATACTGCGCCATGTGACATATAGTGGACCATGTGACATATACTGTGCCATGTGATATATACTGGACCATGTGACATATACTGGGCCATGTGACATATACTGGGCCATGTGATATATACTGGACCATGTGATATATACTGGACCATGTGACATATATCGGACCATGTGACATATACTGGACCATGTGACATATACTGGACCATGTGACATATACTGGACTATGTGATATATACTGGACCATGTGACATATACTGTGCCATGTGACATATACTGCGCCATGTGACATATACTGCACCATGTGACATAAACTGTACCATGTGACATATACCGGACCATGTGACATATACCGGACCATGTGACATATACTGGACCATGTGACATATACTGGACCATGTGACATATACTGGACCATGTGACATATACTGTGCCATGTGACATATACTGGACCATGTGACATATACTGGACCATGTGACATATACTGTGCCATGTGACATATACTGCGCCATGTGACATATACTGTACCATGTGATATATACTGGACCCTGTGACATATACTGGACCATGTGACATATACTGGACCATGTGACATATACTGTGCCATGTGACATATACTGTGCCATGTGATATATACTGTGCCATGTGACATATACTGGACCATGTGATATATACTGTGCCATGTGACATATACTGGACCATGTGACATATACTGGACCATGTGACATATACTGCGCCATGTGACATATACTGGACCATGTGACATATACTGGACCATGTGACATATACTGGACCATGTGACGTATACTGTGCCATGTGACGTATACTGTGCCATGTGACGTATACTGTGCCATGTGACGTATACTGGACCATGTGACATATACTGGACCATGTGACAAATACTGGACCATGTGACATATACTGTGCCATGTGACGTATACTGTGCCATGTGACGTATACTGGACCATGTGACATATACTGGACCATGTGACATATACTGTACCATGTGATATATACTGTGCCATCTGACGTATACTGTACCATGTGATATATACTGGACCATGTGACATATACTGTACCATGTGACATATACTGTGCCATGTGACATATACTGTACCATGTGACATATACTGTGCCATGTGACATATACTGGACCATGTGACATATACTGTGCCATGTGACTTATACTGGACCATGTGACTTATACTGGACCATGTGACGTATACTGGACCATGTGACATATACTGTGCCATCTGACGTATACTGTACCATGTGATATATACTGTACCATGTGATATATACTGGACCATGTGACATATACTGTGCCATGTGACATATACTGGACCATGTGACATATACTGTGCCATGTGACTTATACTGGGCCATGTGACGTATACTGGACCATGTGACATATACTGGACCATGTGACATATACTGGACCATGTGATATATACTGGACCATGTGACATATACTGGACCATGTGACATATACTGTACCATGTGACATATACTGGACCATGTGACATATACTGGACCATGTGACATATACTGTGCCATGTGACATATACTGGACCATGTGACATATACTGTGCCATGTGACTTATACTGGACCATGTGACGTATACTGTACCATGTGATGTATACTGTACCATGTGATATATACTGGACCATGTGATATATACTGTACCATGTGACATATACTGTGCCATGTGACATATACTGGACCATGTGATATATACTGGACCATGTGACATATACTGTACCATGTGATATATACTGGACCATGTGATATATACTGTACCATGTGACATATACTGTGCCATGTGACATATACTGGACCATGTGATATATACTGGACCATGTGACATATACTGGACCATGTGACATATACTGGACCATGTGACATATACTGTGCCATGTGACATATACTGGACCATGTGACATATACTGTGCCATGTGACTTATACTGGACCATGTGACGTATACTGTACCATGTGATATATACTGGACCATGTGATATGTGTAAGAGGGGGCGTGAAAGAGGAGTTACAAAAACAGGAGTTTGAAAGCAGGAGGTTGAGATCGCTGTGAGTGTTAATTTCTGAACCCACAAGGTCTACAAAAAATTTTAAGTGTCATTTTGACTGTCTGTTTTTTCCTATACATTTGTGAAATCCCCATAATTAGATGGCCTCCATGTTGGAAAATGCAGTCCAATGTACATCCTGTTCAATGTATGCAATCCTTGAAGAACAGTTTGAGGGTGCATATTGTTGTGCGAGATGTGTGCTAGTTGTCCGTTTGGAAGCCCAGATCCTGGATCTAGAGGGGCGACTGGCAACAATGAGAAGCATTAACAACATGGAGAGGAGTCTCCTGCTCACTGAGCAGGCACTCTCGGGAATAGAGGTGGGGGAGGACAGTGGGACGGAGTTGCAGGACAGTCAGGCAGTTAGCTGGATTACAGTTAGAAAGAGGGGTAGGGGAAAAAGTGTCAGGGAGGCTAGTCCTGAACTGGCACACCCCAACAAGTTTGCCCACTTGGCAGATGAGGGGGATGCCATTCCAGAGCTAGCAGAACTGCAGCAGGATACCGCCTCTGACCGCCAGGGGGGTGTCTGCTCCAGTAAGGAGGGAGGGAGGAGTACAGGGCAGGCCAGACAGGTACTAGTGGTGGGGGACTCAATTATTAGGGGGACAGACAGGGCAATCTGTCACAAAGACCGGGATCGCCGAACAGTGTGTTGTCTTCCTGGCGCACGAGTTCGGCACATCGCGGATCGGGTTGACAGGTTGCTGGGCGGGGCTGGAGAGGACCCAGCAGTCATGGTACATATTGGCACCAATGACAAAGTAAGAGGTAGGTGGAGTGTCCTTAAAAATGATTTCAGGGACTTAGGCCGCAAGCTTAAGGCAAGGACCTCCAAGGTAGTATTTTCTGAAATACTACCAGTACCACGAGCCACATCAGAGAGGCAGCGGGAGATCAGGGAGGTAAACAAGTGGCTCAGAAGCTGGTGTAGGAAGGAAGGGTTTGGGTTCATGGAGAACTGGGCTGACTTCGCTGTCGGTTACCGGCTCTACCGTAGGGACGGGCTGCACCTCAATGGGGAGGGTGCAGCTTTGCTTGGGGAGAAGATGGCTAGAAGGGTGGAGGAGTGTTTAAACTAGGGACTTGGGGGGAGGGAACCTACAGCAAAGAGGGGGAAGATAGTGTAGATAGAGAGGTGGGAATTATAAATGTACCTGGGGGTGGACCGGAGGGAGGGGTTAGAATAGTTAATAGGAACAGGCTTCATAGGAAAATAAAACTTACACCCTTGAATCCCATTAACCCCAATAACATAAAGGATGGAAATGTAAAGTGTATGTTCACAAATGCCAGAAGCCTAGCAAATAAAATGGGGGAGCTTGAGGCCTTGATACTGGAGGAACATATTGATATAGTTGGGGTCACTGAGACATGGCTGGTGATATAGTTGGGGTCACTGAGACATGGCTGGACTCCTCGCATGACTGGGCTGTCAATCTGCAGGGGTTTACATTGTTTCGCAAGGATAGAATGAACAGAAAAGGTGGTGGAGTCTGTCTGTATGTAAGAAGTGGTATGAAAGTCAGTGTGAACGATGCCATAGTGTGTGATGATTTTGAGGAGGTGGAATCACTGTGGGTAGAATTACAAAAGGAGGGAAATACTGAAAAAATAATATTTGGGGTAATCTACAGACCCCCTAATATCACTGAAGAGATAGATGTTCGGCTTCATAAACAAATAGAGAGGGCCACCCGGGCAGGTACAGTGGTAATAATGGGAGATTTTAACTATCCAGATATAGATTGGGGTCCGGGGTTGGCTAAAACTACAAAGGGGCGACAATTCCTAAATTTATTGCAGGATAATTTTATGGGCCAGTTTGTGGAGGACCCAACAAGAAGTGATGCCTTGTTGGATCTGATCATTTCCAACAACGCAGAGCTGATTGGTAATGTAACTGTGCGGGAAAACCTTGGTAATAGCGACCACAATATAGTTACTTTTGACTTAAAATGTAGAAAACAAAGACAGGCGGGGAAGGCAAAAACATATAACTTTAAAAAGGCAAACTTCCCTGGGCTGAGGGCTGCACTACAGGACATAGACTGGGGGGAAGTGTTCTCAAATACTGATACAGAAGGTAAATGGGACATCTTTAAATCAACTCTAAATAACTATACAGCTAAATATATACCAAAGGGGAACAAATATAAACGATTAAAATTAAATCCTACATGGCTGACACATGATGTTAAAAGAGCAATAAACAACAAAAAAATTGCCTTCAAAAAATACAAATCTGATGGGTCAGCGATAACATTTAAACAGTACAAAGAGCTTAATAAAATCTGTAAAAATGTAATAAAAACAGCAAAAATTCAAAATGAGAGACAGGTGGCCAAAGAAAGCAAAACTAATCCTAAATATTTTTTTAGATATATAAATGCAAAAAAAAAAAGGACAGAGCATGTAGGACCCCTTAATAATGATAATGGGGAGGTTGTCACGGGCGATCAAGAGAAGGCGGAGCTACTGAATGGGTTCTTTAGTTCTGTATATACTAGGGAAAAAGGAGCTGACATTGGCCAGGTCAGTGCTGGTAACACATCATGTACAGGTCAGTGCTGGTAACACATCATGTAATGTACTGAACTGGCTTAATGTAGAGATGGTACAAGGTAAGTTAAGTGATATAAATGTAAGCAAATCCCCAGGGCCGGATGGACTACACCCAAGAGTTCTTAGAGAGGTAAGTTCAGTAATATCTGTACCCCTGTTCATGATATTTAGAGATTCTATGGTGTCTGGTATTGTGCCAAGGGACTGGCGCAAGGCGAATGTGGTGCCAATCTTCAAGAAGGGCTCTAGGTCTTCCCCAGGAAACTATAGACCGGTAAGTTTAACGTGCATTGTGGGTAAATTGTTTGAAGGACTTATAAGGGATTACATACAGGAATACATAGGGGATAATTGTATTATAAGTGATAGCCAGCATGGGTTTACTAAGGATAGAAGTTGTCAAACCAATCTAATTTGCTTTTATGAAGAGGTGAGTAGAAGCCTTGACAGAGGAATGGCTGTGGATATAGAGGGGGGCTGTGTATATAGAGGGGGGCTGTGTATATAGAGGGGGGCTCTGTATATAGAGGAATGGCTGTGGATATAGTGTTTCTGGATTTTGCCAAAGCATTTGATACTGTCCCTCACAGACGTCTGACAGGTAAGTTAAGGTCTTTGGGTTTGGAAACTTTAGTTTGTAACTGGATTGAACACTGGCTCATGGATCGTACCCAGAGAGTGGTGGTCAATGATTCGTACTCTGATTGGTCCCCGGTAATTAGTGGTGTACCCCAAGGTTCAGTACTGGGCCCGCTGTTGTTTAATTTATTTATCAATGATATAGAGGATGGTATTAACAGCTCTGTTTCTATCTTTGCAGATGACACCAAGCTTTGTAGCACAGTACAGTCTATAGAGGATGTGTATATAGAGGGGGGCTGTGTATATAGAGGGGGGCTGTGTATATAGAGGGGGGGCTGTGTATATAGAGGGGGGCTGTGTATATAGAGGGGGGCTGTGTATATATAGAGGATGGTATTAACAGCTCTGTTTCTATCTTTGCAGATGACACCAAGCTTTGTAGCACGGTACAGTCTATAGAGGATGTGTATATAGTGGGGGGCTGTGTATATATAGAGGATGGTATTAACAGCTCTGTTTCTATCTTTGCAGATGACACCAAGCTTTGTAGCACAGTACAGTCTATAGAGGATGTGCATAAGTTACAGGATGACTTGGATAGACTAAGTGTCTGGGCATCCACTTGGCAAATGAGGTTCAATGTGGATAAATGTAAAGTTATGCATCTGGGTACTAATAACCTGCAGCATCGTATGTCTTAGGGGGGATTAAACTGGCAGAGTCACTGGTAGAGAAGGATCTGGGTGACTTGTAGATCACAGACTTCAGAATAGCATGCAATGTCAGGCTGCTGCTTCCAAAGCCGGCAGGATATTGTCATGTATAAAAAGAGGCCTGGACTCAAGGGACAGGGACATAATACTCCCCCTTTATAAAGCATTGGTACGGCCTCACCTGGAATATGCTGTTCAGTTTTGGGCACCTGTCCATAAAAGGGACACTGCGGAGTTGGAAAGGGTGCAGAGACGCGCGACTAAACTAATATGGGGCATGGAACATCTTAGCTATGAGGAGCGATTAAAGGAGTTACAATTGTTTAGTCTTGAGAAGAGACGTTTAAGGGGGGATATGATAAACGTATATAAGTATATTAATGGCCCATACAAAAAATATGGAGAAAAACTGTTCCAGGTTAAACCCCCCCAAAGGACGAGGGGACACTCCCTCCGTCTGGAGAAGAAAAGGTTTAGTCTCAAGGGGCGACACGCCTTCTTTACCGTGAGGACTGTGAATTTATGGAACGGTCTACCTCAGGAACTGGTCACAGTAGGAACAATTAACAGCTTTAAAACAGGATTAGATACATTTATGGAACAAAATAACATTAATGCTTATGAAGAAATATAAAATCCCATCCCTTCCCCAATATCGCGCCACACCCCTACCCCTTAATTCCCTGGTTGAACTTGATGGACATATGTCTTTTTTCGACCGTACTAACTATGTAACTATGTAACTATGTATATATACTGTGCCATGTGACATATACTGTGCCATGTGACATATACTGGACCATGTGACATATACTGGACCATGTGACATAGACTGGACCATGTGACATATACTGGACCATGTGACATATACTTTGCCATGTGACATATAATGGACCATATGATATATACTGTACCATGTGACATATACTGGACCATGTGACATATACTGTGCCATGTGACATATACTGTGCCATGTGACATATACTGGACCATGTGACATATACTGTGCCATGTGACATATACTGGACCATGTGACATATACTGGACCATGTGACATATACTGGACCATGTGACATATACTGGACCATGTGACATATACTGCGCCATGTGACATATACTGGACCATGTGACATATACTGGACCATGTGACATATACTGGACCATGTGACATATACTGCGCCATGTGACATATAGTGGACCATGTGACATATACTGTGCCATGTGATATATACTGGACCATGTGACATATACTGGGCCATGTGACATATACTGTGCCATGTGATATATACTGGACCATGTGATATATACTGGACCATGTGACATATATCGGACCATGTGACATATACTGGACCATGTGACATATACTGGACCATGTGATATATACTGGACCATGTGACATATACTGCGCCATGTGACATATACTGCGCCATGTGACATATACTGCACCATGTGACATATACTGCGCCATGTGACATATACCGGACCATGTGACATATACCGGACCATGTGACATATACTGGACCATGTGACATATACTGGACCATGTGACATATACTGGACCATGTGACATATACTGTGCCATGTGACATATACTGGACCATGTGACATATACTGGACCATGTGACATATACTGTGCCATGTGACATATACTGCGCCATGTGACATATACTGTACCATGTGATATATACTGGACCCTGTGACATATACTGGACCATGTGACATATACTGGACCATGTGACATATACTGTGCCATGTGATATATACTGTGCCATGTGATATATACTGTGCCATGTGACATATACTGGACCATGTGACATATACTGGACCATGTGACATATACTGCGCCATGTGACATATACTGGACCATGTGACATATACTGGACCATGTGACATATACTGGACCATGTGACATATACTGGACCATGTGACATATACTGTACCATGTGATATATACTGGACCATGTGACATATACTGGGCCATGTGACATATACTGGACCATGTGACATATACTGGACCATGTGACATATACTGGACCATGTGACATATACTGGACCATGTGACATATACTGGACCATCTGATATATACTGGACCATGTGACATATACTGGACCATGTGACATATACTGGACCATGTGACATATAGTGTGCCATGTGACATATACTGGACCATGTGACATATACTGGACCATGTGACATATACTGGACCATGTGATATATAGTAGACCATGTGATATATACTGGACCATGTGATATATATACTGGACCATGTGACATATACTGGACCATGTGACATATACTGGACCATGTGACATATACTGGACCATGTGACATATACTGGACCATGTGATATATACTGGACCATGTGATATATACTGGACCATGTGATATATATACTGGACCATGTGACATATACTGGACCATGTGACATATACTGGACCATGTGATATATACTGTGCCATGTGACATATACTGGACCATGTGACATATACTGGACCAGGTGATATATACTGGACCATGTGACATATACTGGGCCATGTGACATATACTGTGCCATGTGACATATACTGGACCATGTGACATATACTGGACCATGTGACATATACTGGACCATGTGATATATACTGGACCATGTGATATATACTGGACCATGTGACATATACTGGACCATGTGACATATACTGGACCATGTGACATATACTGGACCAGGTGATATATACTGGACCATGTGACATATACTGTGCCATGTGATATATACTGGACCATGTGACATATACTGGACCAGGTGATATATACTGGACCATGTGACATATACTGGACCATGTGACATATACTGGACCATGTGACATATACTGGACCATGTGACATATACTGGACCATGTGACATATACTGGACCATGTGATATATACTGGACCAGGTGACATATACTGTGCCATGTGACATATACTGGACCATGTGACATATACTGTGCCATGTGACATATACTGGACCATGTGACATATACTGGACCATGTGACATATAATGGACCATGTGACATATACTGGACCATGTGACATATACTGGACCATGTGACATATACTGGACCATGTGACATATACTGGACCATGTGACATATACTGGACCATGTGATATATACTGGACCATGTGATATATACCGTATTATGTAGGCTGTATATGGCAGCATTATTTTTGTACTATACGGAGGTGCTGTGTGGGCTGCATTTGGCAGCAATATTTGGGCACTAAATGGCAGTATTATGTGGGTTGTTTATAGCAGCATTATTTAGCGGTATTATGTTGGGGATCCTGAGGGATGTATTGCGTCTAACGTGAACTTACACGACATAATTGCGACACCCAGTTATTCTCGGCTTTGTCGCCCAATCCGTGGACAATGAAACACGTTTTCCGAGATGCGTTGAACAATGACGCCTTCACACTCTTCACACTTCTCGCATCAATTTCCTGCGGGAAAAAATTGTTAAAATTCTTAATTTTATTTTTAAATTCACAAGTATAATAAAAAAAAAAAATTTAAAGCACTTTTTCTTGAGCTGATATTACTGTCTGTACATGGCAGCATTATTTTGGCACTCTATGTCTGTTTTTGTTGGGCTGTAAAAGTGCTGTATTATTTTGGCACTCTATGGCAGTATAATGTGGGCTATATATGATAGTATTATGTGGCCTGTATATGACAGTTCTAATTTGGCACTATATGACGGTATTATGTGGGCTGTATATGACAGTTCTAATTTGGCAATATATGATGGTATTATGTGGGCTGTGTATGGCAGTACTAATTTGGCACTATATGACAGTATTATGTGGGCTATATATGGCAGCATCTTTTGGCACTATATAACGGTATTATGTGGCCTGTATATGACGGTTCTAATTTGGCACTATATGACGGTATTATGTGGCCTGTATATGGCAGAACTAATTTGGCACTATATGACAGTATTGTGTAACCTGTGGCAGTACTAATTTGGCACTAAATTACAGTACTACCTGGCCTTTATATGGCAGTACTAATTTGGTACTACATGATGGTATTATGTGGTCTGTATATAGCAGTACTAATTTGGCACTATATGACGGTATTATGTGGTCTGTATATAGCAGTACTAATTTGGCACTATATGACAGTATTGTGTGACCTGTATATGGCAGTACTAACTTAACACTATATGATGATACTATGTGGCCTCTATATGGTAGTACTAATTTGGCACTATATGATGGTATTATGTGACCTGTATATGTGGGGTATTATTTTGACTTTATATGGTGGTACTATGTGGGCTGTACATGACAGTACTAACTTGGCACTATATGGCAGTATTATGTGGCTTGTATATGGCATCATCATTTTGGCACTGTATGGCTGTATAATGTGGGCTGTAAATGTGCAGTATATTGGCACTATATGGCTGTATTATGTGGGCTGTATATGGCAACATCATTTTGGCATTAAATGGCTGTTTTTTTGTGGGCTGTATATGTGGTGGTATTATTTAGGCACTACATGGTAGTATTATGTGGGCTGTATAAGGCAGTACTGATTTGGTACTCTCTGGAGGTTTTATTTGAGCTCTATATGGTAACATTATTTGGAAATAACATGGCAGTATTATGTGGGCTGTTAATGTATGGTAATATTTTTGCATATATGGGGGGTATTATGTGGGCTGCACATGGCAGTACTCTTCTAGAGGTATTATTTGTGCTGTATATAGCAGCTTTTTATATATATATTTTTTCCAGTCTATGACTTTTTGTGGGCTGTATATAAACGGTATTATTTAGACACTGTATGGCGTTATGTGGGCTGTAAATGGCTGTTTTTGTTTTTATGCGGACTGTTTTTGGCAGTATTATATGGGCTGCATTATTTCGGCAGTATAAGACTTTTTTGTGGGTTGTATATGTGAGGTATTATTTTGACACTATATGGTGGTACTATGTGGGCTGTATATGGCAGTGCTAATTATTATGCTAATTATGCAGCATTATTTCAGCACTTATTCCTCGCAGAATATTTTTGATTTACAAACTTTAAACATTCATCAATGCAGCTGGGGACATCTAGTGGCCGCATGAGATTACTACAGGTTTCATCAATGCAGCTGGGGACATCTAGTGGCTGCATGAGATTACTACAGGTTTCATCAATGCAGCTGGGGACATCCAGTGGCCACATGAGATTACTACAGGTTTCATCAATGCAGCTGGGGACATCTAGTGGCCGCATGAGGTTACTACAAGGACTGGTCAAGGGTTTAAAACTTTTCTATTGAAATGCTCCTAAACCTGGTATTTAGAGATGTGTTCTCTAACCTGGGTGCCTCCAGCTGTTGCAAAACTATAACTCCCAGCATGCCCGGACAGCCAAGGGCTGTCCGGGCATGCTGGGAGTTGTAGTTTTGCAACAGCTGGAGAAACACTGGTTGTGGAAAAACTACTATAGAGGTTAAAGGGGTTTTCCCCGAATAAAAAATCTGAGCTAATTTAGCGCTACCCCTGTCCTCAGGTTGGGTATGGTATTACAACCTTTCTCCATTCACTGCAATGGAACTGAGCTGCAATACCACACACAACCTGAGGACAGGGGTGGCGCTGTTTTTGGAAGAAATTAGCTGTGGTTTTCTTTTTCTGGACAAGGTAATCAGATCCACAGCCCAAAGGCCAAAGGCTATCCGGGCATGCTGGGAGTTGTAGTTTTGCAACAACTTGAGACATATTGGTTGGGAAGAGCCACTGTAGAGGTTATAGGGGTTGTCCGGGAATAGAAAACCAGAGCTAATTTCTTCCAAAATTAGCGCTACCCCTGTCCTCAAGTTAAGTGTGGTATTACAACTTGTCTCCATTCACTGCAATGGAACTGGGCTGCAATACCACACACAACCTGAGGACAGGGGCGGCGCTGTTTTTAGAAGAAATTATCTCTGGTTTTCTTTTCCTAGACAAGGCATCAGATCAACAGCGCAGTTTGGAAAAGACCCCATTATACACCCCCAAGTGTCCGTCACATGGTCAGATCCATCAATACCGGCTTGTTGACTTGCTGTTTCCAGATGGCAACTTTGTTGTATTGAACAAAATTCAAATAAAAAAATGAGTAAAACCAATAGAAAGTGTAATGCAGATACATAATACAGGATACATGATACGTGTGCTCACATCCAAATTTACTTTAAGTAAATATAGTCAAGCAAACTGGGTAAACTGGTTTACGGCTGTTCTGGGTTTCCCTGTTAAGAGCGTGTCTCCCATAGACGGAAGTGGGGGGGAGGGCAGGATAAATTTAAGGAAATGCTGCGTTCCTTCGCTGCTTTTATGTTTCAATAAAGGGAATGGCATAAATAACAATCCCCAAATCTTATGTTCTTATTGTGGCGCTGTTTCATTGGTGTCTATGAAAAAATAACCAATCCGCGACAGTGGTGAAAAGTGGAACTGCAAGTAAAAACAAAAATGTAAGAAAAAAATGTCATAGGATTTAGAGTTGTCGCCCCCTGATTTGTCAGCTCAGATGTTCTGTAACAGATGATACTTAAAAGGACCCACCTGATGCTTGTTGGGGTTCCCCCTCGTGAGGAGCAAGAAGCGGGTGTTGATTTTTCTCGGGGACCAGGGCAGCGGCATGTGCGGTCTCTTCTGGGTCCCAGACCAGGGTTTCTTGTCGGAGAAGCAGCCCAGCTGGTCATAGCAGACCTCCTTACCTGCAGCCGGTCACATGACACAATTATTTAATCAAAACCCCCAAATTGTCCTCCTTTGTAGTGAGTCCCAAAGTCTCCATTACACCCCTAATAAAAATTAAGACATTTTGCACACAGTCCTGCTAAATCCATTCTGTGTATGCAGCTCCTGTGCAGACTTATGTGTCTTCATGGTAACAGACTTCCAACATCCCTGTGTAGTCTGACCCTATTGGGGTGACACACTGTAACAAACCTCCTCCTCATGTAATCTCCTTACTAATGAGGTAACACACTGTAACAAACCTCCTCCTCATGTAATCTCCTTACTACTGGGGTGACACACTGTAACAAACCTCCTCCTCATGTAATCTCCTTACTACTGGGGTGACACACTGTAACAAACCTCCTCCTCATGTAATCTCCTTACTACTGGGGTGACACACTGTAACAAACCTCCTCCTCATGTAATCTCCTTACTACTGGGGTGACACACTGTAACAAACCTCCTCCTCATGTAATCTCCTTACTACTGGGGTGACACACTGTAACAAACCTCCTCCTCATGTAATCTCCTTACTACTGGGGTGAAACACTGTAACAAACCTCCTCCTCATGTAATCTACTTACTACTGGGATGACACACTGTAACAATACTCCTCCTCATGTAATTGCCTTACTACTGGGGTGACACACTGAAACAAACCCCCTCCTCATGTAATCTCCTTACTTCTGGGGTGACACACTGTAACAAACCCCCTCCTCATGTAATCACCTTACTACTGGGGTGACACACTGTAACAAACCTCCTCCTCCTCATGTAATCTCCTTACTACTTGAGAGACACACTGTAACAAACCTCCTCCTCATGTAATCTCCTGACTACTGGGGTGACACACTGTAACAAACCTCCTCCTCATGTAATCTCCTTACTATTGGGGTGACACACTGTAACAAACCTCCTTCTCCTCATGTAATCTCCTTACTACTGGGGTGACACACTGTAACAAACCTCCTCCTCCTCATGTAATCTCCTTCCTACTGGGGTGACACACTGTAACAAACCTCCTCCTCATGTAATCTCCTTACTACTGGGGTGACACACTGTAACAAACCTCCTCCTCATGTAATCTCCTTACTACTAGGCTGACACACTGTAGCAAACCTCCTCCTCATGTAATATCCTTACTACTGGGGTGACACACTGTAACAAACCTCCTTCTCCTCATGTAATCTCCTTACTACTGGGGTGACACACTGTAACAAACCTCCTCCTCATGTAATCTCCTTACTACTGGGGTGACACACTGTAACAAACCTCCTCCTCATGTAATCTCCTTACTACTGGGGTGACACACTGTAACAAACCTCCTTCTCATGTAATCTCCTTACTACTGGGGTGACACACTGTAACAACCCTCCTCCTCATATAATCTCCTTACTACTGGGGTGAAACACTGTAACAAACCTCCTCCTCATGTAATCTACTTACTACTGGGATGACACACTGTAACAATACTCCTCCTCATGTAATCGCCTTACTACTGGGGTGACACACTGTAACAAACCTCCTCATGTAATTGCCTTACTACTGGGGTGACACACTGTAACAAACCCCCTCCTCATGTAATCTCCTTACTACTGGGGTGACACACTGTAACAAACACCCTCCTCATGTAATCACCTTACTACTGGGGTGACACACTGTAACAAACCTCCTTCTCCTCATGTAATCTCCTTACTACTGGGGTGACACACTGTAACAAACCTCCTCCTCATGTAATCTCCTTACTACTGGGGTGACACACTGTAACAAACCTCCTCCTCATGTAATCTCCTTACTACTGGGGTGACACACTGTAACAAACCTCCTTCTCATGTAATCTCCTTACTACTGGGGTGACACACTGTAACAACCCTCCTCCTCATATAATCTCCTTACTACTGGGGTGAAACACTGTAACAAACCTCCTCCTCATGTAATCTACTTACTACTGGGATGACACACTGTAACAATACTCCTCCTTATGTAATCGCCTTACTACTGGGGTGACACACTGTAACAAACCTCCTCATGTAATTGCCTTACTACTGGGGTGACACACTGTAACAAACCCCCTCCTCATGTAATCTCCTTACTACTGGGGTGACACACTGTAACAAACACCCTCCTCATGTAATCACCTTACTACTGGGGTGACACACTGTAACAAACCTCCTCCTCATGTAATCTCCTTACTACTTGAGAGACACACTGTAACAAACCTCCTCCTCATGTAATCTCCTGACTACTGGGGTGACACACTGTAACAAACCTCCTCCTCATGTAATCTCCTTACTATTGGGGTGACACACTGTAACAAACCTCCTTCTCCTCATGTAATCTCCTTCCTACTGGGGTGACACAATGTAACAAACCTCCTCCTCATGTAATCTCCTTACTACTGGGGTGACACACTGTAACAAACCTCCTCCTCATGTAATCTCCTTACTACTAGGCTGACACACTGTAGCAAACCTCCTCCTCATGTAATCTCCTTACTACTGGGGTGACACACTGTAACAAACCTCCTCCTCATGTAATCTCCTTACTACTGGGGTGACACACTGTAACAAACCTCCTCCTCATGTAATCTCCTTACTACTGGGGTGACACACTGTAACAAACCTCCTCCTCATGTAATCTCCTTACTACTGGGGTGAAACACTGTAACAAACCTCCTCCTCATGTAATCTACTTACTACTGGGATGACACACTGTAACAATACTCCTCCTCATGTAATTGCCTTACTACTGGGGTGACACACTGAAACAAACCCCCTCCTCATGTAATCTCCTTACTTCTGGGGTGACACACTGTAACAAACCCCCTCCTCATGTAATCACCTTACTACTGGGGTGACACACTGTAACAAACCTCCTCCTCCTCATGTAATCTCCTTACTACTTGAGAGACACACTGTAACAAACCTCCTCCTCATGTAATCTCCTGACTACTGGGGTGACACACTGTAACAAACCTCCTCCTCATGTAATCTCCTTACTATTGGGGTGACACACTGTAACAAACCTCCTTCTCCTCATGTAATCTCCTTACTACTGGGGTGACACACTGTAACAAACCTCCTCCTCCTCATGTAATCTCCTTCCTACTGGGGTGACACACTGTAACAAACCTCCTCCTCATGTAATCTCCTTACTACTGGGGTGACACACTGTAACAAACCTCCTCCTCATGTAATCTCCTTACTACTAGGCTGACACACTGTAGCAAACCTCCTCCTCATGTAATATCCTTACTACTGGGGTGACACACTGTAACAAAGCTCCTCCTCATGTAATCTCCTTACTACTGGGGTGACACACTGTAACAAACCTCCTTCTCCTCATGTAATCTCCTTACTACTGGGGTGACACACTGTAACAAACCTCCTCCTCATGTAATCTCCTTACTACTGGGGTGACACACTGTAACAAACCTCCTCCTCATGTAATCTCCTTACTACTGGGGTGACACACTGTAACAAACCTCCTTCTCATGTAATCTCCTTACTACTGGGGTGACACACTGTAACAACCCTCCTCCTCATATAATCTCCTTACTACTGGGGTGAAACACTGTAACAAACCTCCTCCTCATGTAATCTACTTACTACTGGGATGACACACTGTAACAATACTCCTCCTCATGTAATCGCCTTACTACTGGGGTGACACACTGTAACAAACCTCCTCATGTAATTGCCTTACTACTGGGGTGACACACTGTAACAAACCCCCTCCTCATGTAATCTCCTTACTACTGGGGTGACACACTGTAACAAACACCCTCCTCATGTAATCACCTTACTACTGGGGTGACACACTGTAACAAACCTCCTCCTCATGTAATCTCCTTACTACTTGAGAGACACACTGTAACAAACCTCCTCCTCATGTAATCTCCTGACTACTGGGGTGACACACTGTAACAAACCTCCTCCTCATGTAATCTCCTTACTATTGGGGTGACACACTGTAACAAACCTCCTCCTCATGTAATCTCCTTACTACTAGGCTGACACACTGTAGCAAACCTCCTCCTCATGTAATATCCTTACTACTGGGGTGACACACTGTAACAAAGCTCCTCCTCATGTAATCTCCTTACTACTGGGGTGACACACTGTAACAAACCTCCTCCTCATGTAATCTCCTTACTACTGGGGTGACACACTGTAACAAACCTCCTTCTCCTCATGTAATCTCCTTACTACTGGGGTGACACACTGTAACAAACCTCCTCCTCCTCATGTAATCACCTTACTACTGGGGTGACACACTGTAACAAACCTCCTCCTCCTCATGTAATCTCCTTACTACTGGGGTGACGCACTGTAACAAACCTCCTCCTCATGTAATCTCCTTACTACTGGGGTGACACACTGTAACAAACCTCCTCCTCATGTAATCTCCTTACTACTGGGGTGACGCACTGTAACAAACCCCCTACTCATGAAATTTTTCGTCCAGGTAAATCCCCTGATCCGTCCTAATATCACTGAACCATCAGGTGTGAACCAGCGGCACAAATAAATATTATTCTGACATTTATAGATGAAGCGGCTATTGTTCCATGTAAGGTGAGACGATCTGCAGGGACCAGAGCCGCGACCAAGAAATATCCCCCCCCCCCCCCCAACTGAGAGAATCAGTGAGACCCCCGGGGACGGAATCTGTGGGCGCCATCACCTCTAGGATATGGCCTCTACCCCATGTCCTGCTCAAAAATCATGTATGAGTGTGAGAAAAAGTAAGTGAACCCTTTGTTGTTACCTAGAGCAGTGGTTCCCAACCAGGGGGCCTCCAGAAGTTGCAAAACTACAACTCTCAGCATGCCTGGACAGCCTTTGGCTGTCCAAGCATGCTGGGAGTTTTAGTTTTGTAACAGCTGGAGGCCCCCTGGTTGGGAACCACTGCCCTAGATGAATATAATGCAATCTGATTATAGCGAATAATATAATGTAACTAATCTAATAATACACAGGAAGATGCACTGATCGAGTAAACATCCACAGTGCAGGGAGGAAAAGTAAGTGAACCCAAAGAGATAAAAGAATTTCTAAGAAGAAGGATGAGATGTGAAATGTGGATCATAACCACACGCAATAGGGGCACAGTATATAATGCACCTATATCTGGGGGCACAGTATATAATGCACCTATATGTGGGGGCACAGTATATAATAAACCTATATCTGCGGGCACAGTATATAAATAACCTATATCTGGGGGCACAGTATATAATGAACCTATATCTGGGGCACAGTACATAAATAACCTATATCTGGGGGAACAGTATATAATGAACCTATATCAGGGGCACAGTACATAAATAACCTATATCTGGGGGCACAGTATATAATGAACCTATTTCTGGGGGGAACAGTACATTATTAACCCATATCTGGGGGGCACAGTATATAATTAACCTATATCTGGGGGCACAGTATATAATAATGAATTTCAGGGGGCACAGTGTATTGTGAATTTCGGGGTTATGATGCATATTATAAGAGATATATTGGGTGGCATGGTTTCAGAGGCTACAGTTTGTAATAGTATTATATTCAGTGGGCACACTGTGTGGTAGTATTATATTCAGAGGATAACGTGTGTGGCAGTAGTATATTCAGAGGGTACCGTATGTGGCAGTATTATATTCAGTGGGTACAGTGTGTGGCAGTATTATATTCAGAGGGTACCGTATGTGGCAGTATTATATTCAGTGGGTACAGTGTGTGGTAGTATTATATTCAGAGGCTACAGTTTGTAATAGTATTATATTCAGTGGGCACAGTGTGAGGCAGTATTATATTCAGAGGATAACGTGTGTGGCAGTAGTATATTCAGAGGGTACCGTATGTGGCAGTATTATATTCAGTGGGTACAGTGTGTGGCAGTATTATATTCAGAGGGTACCGTATGTGGCAGTATTATATTCAGTGGGTACAGTGTGTGGTAGTATTATATTCAGAGGGTACAGTGTGTGGTAGTATTATATTCCTGAGGTAAAGTGTGTGGTAGTTTTATATTCAGTGGGTACAGTGTGTGGTAGTATTATATTCAGAGGGAACAGTGTGGGACAGTAATATATTCAGAGGGGGCAGTATTATATTCAGAGTATACAGTGTGTGGTAGTATTATATTCAGAGGATGCAGTGTGTGGCGGTATTATATTCAGAGGGTGCAGTGTGTGGTAGTATTATATTCAGAGGGTACAGTGTGTGGTAGTATTATATTCAGAGGGTACAGTGTGTGGCAGTATTATATTCAGTGGGTACAATGTGTGGCAGTATTATATTCATAGGGTACAGTGTGTGCCAGCATTATATTCAGAGGTTACAGTGTGTAGCAGTATTATATTCAGAGGGTACAGTGTGAGGCAGTATTATATTCAGAGGGTACAGTGTGTGGCAGTATTATATTCAGAGGGTACAGTGTGAGGCAGTATTATATTCAGAGGGTACAGTGTGAGGCAGTATTATATTCAGTGGGTACATTATGAGGCAGTATTATATTCAGAGGGTACAGTGTGAGGCAGTATTATATTCAGTGGGTACATTATGAGGCAGTATTATATTCAGAGGGTGCAGTGTGTGGTAGTATTATATTCAGAGGGTGCAGTATGTGGCAGTATTATATTCAGAGGGTACAGTGTGTGGTAGTATTATATTCAGAGGGTACAGTGTGAGGCAGTATTATATTCAGAGGGTACAGTGTGTGGCAGTATTATATTCAGAGGGTACAGTGTGTGGTAGTATTATATTCAGAGGGTGCAATGTGTGGCAGTATTATATTCAGAGGGTACAGTGTGTGGTAGTATTATATTCAGAGGGTACAGTGTGAGGCAGTATTATATTCAGAGGGTACAGTGTGAGGCAGTATTATATTCAGAGGGTACAGTGTGAGGCAGTATTATATTCAGTGGGAACATTATGAGGCAGTATTATATTCAGAGGGTACAGTGTGAGGCAGTGTGAGACACACTGTAGCAAACCTCCTCCTCATGTAATATCCTTACTACTGGGGTGACACACTGTAACAAACCTCCTTCTCCTCATGTAATCTCCTTACTACTGGGGTGACACACTGTAACAAACCTCCTCCTCATGTAATCTCCTTACTACTGGGGTGACACACTGTAACAAACCTCCTCCTCATGTAATCTCCTTACTACTGGGGTGACACACTGTAACAAACCTCCTTCTCATGTAATCTCCTTACTACTGGGGTGACACACTGTAACAACCCTCCTCCTCATATAATCTCCTTACTACTGGGGTGAAACACTGTAACAAACCTCCTCCTCATGTAATCTACTTACTACTGGGATGACACACTGTAACAATACTCCTCCTCATGTAATCGCCTTACTACTGGGGTGACACACTGTAACAAACCTCCTCATGTAATTGCCTTACTACTGGGGTGACACACTGTAACAAACCCCCTCCTCATGTAATCTCCTTACTACTGGGGTGACACACTGTAACAAACACCCTCCTCATGTAATCACCTTACTACTGGGGTGACACACTGTAACAAACCTCCTTCTCCTCATGTAATCTCCTTACTACTGGGGTGACACACTGTAACAAACCTCCTCCTCATGTAATCTCCTTACTACTGGGGTGACACACTGTAACAAACCTCCTCCTCATGTAATCTCCTTACTACTGGGGTGACACACTGTAACAAACCTCCTTCTCATGTAATCTCCTTACTACTGGGGTGACACACTGTAACAACCCTCCTCCTCATATAATCTCCTTACTACTGGGGTGAAACACTGTAACAAACCTCCTCCTCATGTAATCTACTTACTACTGGGATGACACACTGTAACAATACTCCTCCTTATGTAATCGCCTTACTACTGGGGTGACACACTGTAACAAACCTCCTCCTCATGTAATCTCCTTACTACTTGAGAGACACACTGTAACAAACCTCCTCCTCATGTAATCTCCTGACTACTGGGGTGACACACTGTAACAAACCTCCTCCTCATGTAATCTCCTTACTATTGGGGTGACACACTGTAACAAACCTCCTTCTCCTCATGTAATCTCCTTCCTACTGGGGTGACACAATGTAACAAACCTCCTCCTCATGTAATCTCCTTACTACTGGGGTGACACACTGTAACAAACCTCCTCCTCATGTAATCTCCTTACTACTAGGCTGACACACTGTAGCAAACCTCCTCCTCATGTAATCTCCTTACTACTGGGGTGACACACTGTAACAAACCTCCTCCTCATGTAATCTCCTTACTACTGGGGTGACACACTGTAACAAACCTCCTCCTCATGTAATCTCCTTACTACTGGGGTGACACACTGTAACAAACCTCCTCCTCATGTAATCTCCTTACTACTGGGGTGAAACACTGTAACAAACCTCCTCCTCATGTAATCTACTTACTACTGGGATGACACACTGTAACAATACTCCTCCTCATGTAATTGCCTTACTACTGGGGTGACACACTGAAACAAACCCCCTCCTCATGTAATCTCCTTACTTCTGGGGTGACACACTGTAACAAACCCCCTCCTCATGTAATCACCTTACTACTGGGGTGACACACTGTAACAAACCTCCTCCTCCTCATGTAATCTCCTTACTACTTGAGAGACACACTGTAACAAACCTCCTCCTCATGTAATCTCCTGACTACTGGGGTGACACACTGTAACAAACCTCCTCCTCATGTAATCTCCTTACTATTGGGGTGACACACTGTAACAAACCTCCTTCTCCTCATGTAATCTCCTTACTACTGGGGTGACACACTGTAACAAACCTCCTCCTCCTCATGTAATCTCCTTCCTACTGGGGTGACACACTGTAACAAACCTCCTCCTCATGTAATCTCCTTACTACTGGGGTGACACACTGTAACAAACCTCCTCCTCATGTAATCTCCTTACTACTAGGCTGACACACTGTAGCAAACCTCCTCCTCATGTAATATCCTTACTACTGGGGTGACACACTGTAACAAAGCTCCTCCTCATGTAATCTCCTTACTACTGGGGTGACACACTGTAACAAACCTCCTCCTCATGTAATCTCCTTACTACTGGGGTGACACACTGTAACAAACCTCCTTCTCCTCATGTAATCTCCTTACTACTGGGGTGACACACTGTAACAAACCTCCTCCTCATGTAATCTCCTTACTACTGGGGTGACACACTGTAACAAACCTCCTCCTCATGTAATCTCCTTACTACTGGGGTGACACACTGTAACAAACCTCCTTCTCATGTAATCTCCTTACTACTGGGGTGACACACTGTAACAACCCTCCTCCTCATATAATCTCCTTACTACTGGGGTGAAACACTGTAACAAACCTCCTCCTCATGTAATCTACTTACTACTGGGATGACACACTGTAACAATACTCCTCCTCATGTAATCGCCTTACTACTGGGGTGACACACTGTAACAAACCTCCTCATGTAATTGCCTTACTACTGGGGTGACACACTGTAACAAACCCCCTCCTCATGTAATCTCCTTACTACTGGGGTGACACACTGTAACAAACACCCTCCTCATGTAATCACCTTACTACTGGGGTGACACACTGTAACAAACCTCCTCCTCATGTAATCTCCTTACTACTTGAGAGACACACTGTAACAAACCTCCTCCTCATGTAATCTCCTGACTACTGGGGTGACACACTGTAACAAACCTCCTCCTCATGTAATCTCCTTACTATTGGGGTGACACACTGTAACAAACCTCCTTCTCCTCATGTAATCTCCTTCCTACTGGGGTGACACAATGTAACAAACCTCCTCCTCATGTAATCTCCTTACTACTGGGGTGACACACTGTAACAAACCTCCTCCTCATGTAATCTCCTTACTACTAGGCTGACACACTGTAGCAAACCTCCTCCTCATGTAATATCCTTACTACTGGGGTGACACACTGTAACAAAGCTCCTCCTCATGTAATCTCCTTACTACTGGGGTGACACACTGTAACAAACCTCCTCCTCATGTAATCTCCTTACTACTGGGGTGACACACTGTAACAAACCTCCTTCTCCTCATGTAATCTCCTTACTACTGGGGTGACACACTGTAACAAACCTCCTCCTCCTCATGTAATCACCTTACTACTGGGGTGACACACTGTAACAAACCTCCTCCTCCTCATGTAATCTCCTTACTACTGGGGTGACGCACTGTAACAAACCTCCTCCTCATGTAATCTCCTTACTACTGGGGTGACACACTGTAACAAACCTCCTCCTCATGTAATCTCCTTACTACTGGGGTGACGCACTGTAACAAACCCCCTACTCATGAAATTTTTCGTCCAGGTAAATCCCCTGATCCGTCCTAATATCACTGAACCATCAGGTGTGAACCAGCGGCACAAATAAATATTATTCTGACATTTATAGATGAAGCGGCTATTGTTCCATGTAAGGTGAGACGATCTGCAGGGACCAGAGCCGCGACCAAGAAATATCCCCCCCCCCCCCCCCCAACTGAGAGAATCAGTGAGACCCCCGGGGACGGAATCTGTGGGCGCCATCACCTCTAGGATATGGCCTCTACCCCATGTCCTGCTCAAAAATCATGTATGAGTGTGAGAAAAAGTAAGTGAACCCTTTGTTGTTACCTAGAGCAGTGGTTCCCAACCAGGGGGCCTCCAGAAGTTGCAAAACTACAACTCTCAGCATGCCTGGACAGCCTTTGGCTGTCCAAGCATGCTGGGAGTTTTAGTTTTGTAACAGCTGGAGGCCCCCTGGTTGGGAACCACTGCCCTAGATGAATATAATGCAATCTGATTATAGCGAATAATATAATGTAACTAATCTAATAATACACAGGAAGATGCACTGATCGAGTAAACATCCACAGTGCAGGGAGGAAAAGTAAGTGAACCCAAAGAGATAAAAGAATTTCTAAGAAGAAGGATGAGATGTGAAATGTGGATCATAACCACACGCAATAGGGGCACAGTATATAATGCACCTATATCTGGGGGCACAGTATATAATGCACCTATATGTGGGGGCACAGTATATAATAAACCTATATCTGCGGGCACAGTATATAAATAACCTATATCTGGGGGCACAGTATATAATGAACCTATATCTGGGGCACAGTACATAAATAACCTATATCTGGGGGAACAGTATATAATGAACCTATATCAGGGGCACAGTACATAAATAACCTATATCTGGGGGCACAGTATATAATGAACCTATTTCTGGGGGGAACAGTACATTATTAACCCATATCTGGGGGGCACAGTATATAATTAACCTATATCTGGGGGCACAGTATATAATAATGAATTTCAGGGGGCACAGTGTATTGTGAATTTCGGGGTTATGATGCATATTATAAGAGATATATTGGGTGGCATGGTTTCAGAGGCTACAGTTTGTAATAGTATTATATTCAGTGGGCACACTGTGTGGTAGTATTATATTCAGAGGATAACGTGTGTGGCAGTAGTATATTCAGAGGGTACCGTATGTGGCAGTATTATATTCAGTGGGTACAGTGTGTGGCAGTATTATATTCAGAGGGTACCGTATGTGGCAGTATTATATTCAGTGGGTACAGTGTGTGGTAGTATTATATTCAGAGGCTACAGTTTGTAATAGTATTATATTCAGTGGGCACAGTGTGAGGCAGTATTATATTCAGAGGATAACGTGTGTGGCAGTAGTATATTCAGAGGGTACCGTATGTGGCAGTATTATATTCAGTGGGTACAGTGTGTGGCAGTATTATATTCAGAGGGTACCGTATGTGGCAGTATTATATTCAGTGGGTACAGTGTGTGGTAGTATTATATTCAGAGGGTACAGTGTGTGGTAGTATTATATTCCTGAGGTAAAGTGTGTGGTAGTTTTATATTCAGTGGGTACAGTGTGTGGTAGTATTATATTCAGAGGGAACAGTGTGGGACAGTAATATATTCAGAGGGGGCAGTATTATATTCAGAGTATACAGTGTGTGGTAGTATTATATTCAGAGGATGCAGTGTGTGGCGGTATTATATTCAGAGGGTGCAGTGTGTGGTAGTATTATATTCAGAGGGTACAGTGTGTGGTAGTATTATATTCAGAGGGTACAGTGTGTGGCAGTATTATATTCAGTGGGTACAATGTGTGGCAGTATTATATTCATAGGGTACAGTGTGTGCCAGCATTATATTCAGAGGTTACAGTGTGTAGCAGTATTATATTCAGAGGGTACAGTGTGAGGCAGTATTATATTCAGAGGGTACAGTGTGTGGCAGTATTATATTCAGAGGGTACAGTGTGAGGCAGTATTATATTCAGAGGGTACAGTGTGAGGCAGTATTATATTCAGTGGGTACATTATGAGGCAGTATTATATTCAGAGGGTACAGTGTGAGGCAGTATTATATTCAGTGGGTACATTATGAGGCAGTATTATATTCAGAGGGTGCAGTGTGTGGTAGTATTATATTCAGAGGGTGCAGTATGTGGCAGTATTATATTCAGAGGGTACAGTGTGTGGTAGTATTATATTCAGAGGGTACAGTGTGAGGCAGTATTATATTCAGAGGGTACAGTGTGTGGCAGTATTATATTCAGAGGGTACAGTGTGTGGTAGTATTATATTCAGAGGGTGCAATGTGTGGCAGTATTATATTCAGAGGGTACAGTGTGTGGTAGTATTATATTCAGAGGGTACAGTGTGAGGCAGTATTATATTCAGAGGGTACAGTGTGAGGCAGTATTATATTCAGAGGGTACAGTGTGAGGCAGTATTATATTCAGTGGGAACATTATGAGGCAGTATTATATTCAGAGGGTACAGTGTGAGGCAGTATTATATTCAGTGGGTACATTATGAGGCAGTATTATATTCAGAGGGTGCAGTGTGTGGTAGTATTATGTTCAGAGGGTGCAGTGTGTGGTAGTATTATATTCAGAGGTTACAGTGTGTGGCAGTATTATGTTCAGAGGGTACAGTGTGTGGCAGTATTATATTCAGAGGGTACAGTGTGTGGCAGTATTATATTCAGAGGGTACAGTGTGTGGTAGTATTATATTCAGAGGGTACAGTGTGAGGCAGTATTATATTCAGAGGGTACAGTGTGAGGCAGTATTATATTCAGAGGGTACAGTGTGGGGTATTATTATATTCAGAGGGTACAGTGTGAGGCAGTATTATATTCAGAGGGTACAGTGTGAGGCAGTATTATATTCAGAGGGTACAGTGTGAGGCAGTATTATATACAGAGGGTACAGTGTGAGGCAGTATTATATTCAGAGGGTACAGTGTGTGGCAGTATTATATTCAGAGGGTACAGTGTGAGGCAGTATTATATTCAGAGGGTGCAGTGTGAGGCAGTATTATATTCAGAGGGTACAGTGTGAGGCAGTATTATATTCAGAGGGTACAGTGTGTGGCAGTATTATATTCAGAGGGTACAGTGTGAGGCAGTATTATATTCAGAGGGTACAGTGTGAGGCAGTATTATATTCAGAGGGTACAGTGTATGGCAGTATTATATTCAGAGGGTACAGTATGAGGCAGTATTATATTCAGAGGGTACAGTGTGTGGCAGTATTATATTCAGAGGGTACAGTGTGTGGCAGTATTATATTCAGAGGGTACAGTGTGAGGCAGTATTATATTCAGAGGGTACAGTGTGAGGCAGTATTATATTCAGAGGGTACAGTGTGAGGCAGTATTATATTCAGAGGGTACAGTATGAGGCAGTATTATATTCAGAGGGTACAGTGTGAGGCAGTATTATATTCAGATGGTACAGTGTGAGGCAGTATTATATTCAGAGGGTACAGTGTGAGGCGGTATTATATTCAGAGGGTACAGTGTGAGGCAGTATTATATTCAGAGTGTACAGTGTGAGGCGGTATTATATTCAGAGGGTACAGTGTGAGGCAGTATTTTATTCAGAGGGTACAGTGTGAGGCAGTATTATATTCAGAGGGTACAGTGTGAGGCAGTATTATATTCAGAGGGTACAGTGTGTGGCAGTATTACATACAGAGGGTACAGTGTGAGGCAGTATTATATTCAGAGGGTACAGTGTGAGGCAGTATTATATTCAGAGGGTACAGTGTGAGGCAGTATTATATTCAAAGGGTACAGTATGAGGCAGTATTATATTCAGAGGGTACAGTGTGTGGCAGTATTATATTCAGAGGGTACAGTGTGAGGCAGTATTATATTCAGAGGGTACAGTGTGAGGCAGTATTATATTCAGAGGGTACAGTGTGAGGCAGTATTATATTCAGAGGGTACAGTATGAGGCAGTATTATATTCAGAGGGTACAGTGTGAGGCAGTATTATATTCAGAGGGTACAGTGTGAGGCAGTATTATATTCAGAGGGTACAGTGTGAGGCAGTATTATATTCAGAGGGTACAGTGTGTGGCAGTATTATATTCAGAGGGTACAGTGTGTGGCAGTATTATATTCAGAGGGTACAGTGTGAGGCAGTATTATATTCAGAGGGTACAGTGTGAGGCAGTATATATTCAGAGGGTACAGTGTGTGGCAGTATTATATTCAGAGGGTACAGTGTGTGGCAGTATTATATTCAGAGGGTACAGTGTGTGGCAGTATTATATTCAGAGGGTACAGTGTTTGGCAGTATTACATTCAGAGGGTACAGTGTGAGGCAATATTATATTCAGAGGGTACAGTGTGAGGCAGTATTATATTCAGAGGGTACAGTGTGAGGCAGTATTATATTCAGAGGGTAAAGTGTGAGGCAGTATTATATTCAGAGGGTACAGTGTGTGGCAGTATTATATTCAGAGGGTACAGTGTGTGGCAGTATTATATTCAGAGGGTACAGTGTGTGGCAGTATTATATTCAGAGGGTACAGTGTGTGGCAGTATTATATTCAGAGGGTACAGTGTGAGGCAGTATTATATTCAGAGGGTACAGTGTGAGGCAGTATTATATTCAGAGAGTTCAGTGTGAGGCAGTCTAATATTCAAATAGTCCTGAATTTGTGCAGTTGTAGAATTTCCTACTCACCCAGGACGCCTGCCGGGAGACAGAGGAGGATGATGAGAGTTGTGATCATCTAGAGAAGGAGAAGAGGACAATGAATTGGAATACGGTGAATGATACATTGTATATACTGTACTAACGTCACGATAATGGTGGTGGTGCTGAGGGCGCTGTCATTGGGGGGGGGGGGGGGTCTTACCTTGTACCCCTCCCCCCTCCTCAAGGAAGATTTCCTATAAAATGTTAATTCATTACAGAAGGAAGTGGAGGATTAATGAAGTCCTGCTGTGCAATCCACCATAATACCGGGGTCTTCACCCCAAGTGTTCCCTAAACTGCTGCAGAACTACAACTCCCTGCATGCCCTGACACCGCCTGATGGCCATATGGATCATCATCCAGCTTCTCCAGGTTCAGAATGTGTTAAGAATCTTCTGGAAACATTCTATGTGTAGTGAGGAGGGAAGATTCAGGAACTTTTCATTAGCAGCCGCTGCTTTTGTGGCAATAATTGGGGTAAATAATAAGTAATAACTGCGAGGAGGGGGGGTGTAGTTGTACTGCGCTGCGGAATATGTCACCGCCATATGGCTTGTAAGTGCAATAATGAGCAGAGGAAAGTCTCACCTGGAACATATGTCACCCCCGGGGGATGGAGAGACGTGCGCTCACTTGCTGTATCCGAGCGTCAGCTCTTCAGCCCAGAGACAGGATGGAGCTCAGGGGAGATGGCGGCAGATTATGTCACATGACCCCGTATAATGTACACGGCGAGTATCACCCGCAGGATGGAGATTAATAACAGGAGGAGATGTCAGATATCACCTACATCCAGCAGGGGGCAACGCTGAGCTCTTATATTGTCCTGACATCACCCTGCCAGCCAGTGCAAAACTACAACTCCCAGCATGCTTAATAATTCCATCATGTGTGATACTGTCTGCTGAGTCACTGTATCTAATCATGTAAAGTGTGATACTGCCTGCTGAGCCCCGGTATCTAATCCTATCATGTGTGAAACTGTCTGCTGTATCTAATCCTATCATATGTGATATTGCGTGCTGTATCTAATCCTTTCATGTGTGATACCGTCTGCTGAGCTGCTATATCTAATCCAACCATGGGTGATACTCTCTGCTGAGCTACTCTATTTAAGTCTACAATGCGTGATACTGTCTACTGAGCTCTTGTATCTAATCCTATCATATGTGATACTGTCTGCTGAGCTGTGTATCTAATCCTATCATATGTGATACTGTCTGCTGTATCTAATCCTATCATGTGTGATACTGTCTGCTGAGCTGCTGTATCTAATCCTGTCATATGTGATACTGTCTGCTGTATCTAATCCTATCATGTGTGATATTGTCTGCTGTATCTAATCCTATCATGTATGATACTGTCTGCTGAGCTGCTGTATCTAATCCTGTCATATGTGATACTGTCTGCTGTATCTAATACTACCATGTGTGATATTGTCTGCTGTATCTAATCCTATCATGTGTGATACTGTCTGCTGAGCTGCTGTATCTAATCCTTTCATGTGTTATACCATCTGCTGAGCAGCTATATCTAATCCAACCATGTGTGATACTCTCTGCTGAGCTACTCTATCTAAGCATACAATGAGTGATACTGTCTCTGAGCTCTTGTATCTAATCCTATCATGTGTGATACTGTCTGCTGACCTGTGTATCTAATTGCTGATTTTTTGGGCATATATATATATATATATATATATATATATATATTATATTACAGAAAATAGAAGAATTATATTGGGCAGAATAGGGAAATGTAAGCATAATTATTAAGAAAAACTTTATTTATTAAAAGTAGTAAACTAAAACAAAAGCTATATACATTGGGGGTCAAAATCACCCCAAATTTGCAAAATTATGGGTTCTTTATTTAATCACACAAAAAAAATTTCAGTTTTGCTTCACTTTTTATATGTTATAATAAATCGTTAGAAAGTACAATTAGTTCTGCAAAAAAGAAAAAAAAAAGGACAAATAACAAAGTTATTACTATTAAAAGGCAGGGAGGAAAAAATAAGCCAAAAATTTAAATTGTCTTCGACATGAAAGGGTTAAGTCTTTGGTACTCCAGTGACCCCTAGTGTCAGCAGATGATATGGCAGGATACAGCAGATAACATGTTTAACTTGTGTTCTAGACAATGCATTGTATATAGACTGGATACAATTGTATCATTTCTCAGCTGAGAGCAGGACTAGCTATGTACAATGTATCAGTCTGGAGTCCAGGATGTTTAGCTCACAGAGCATTGTCTAGACTGGATACAATTGTATCATTTCTCAGCTGAGAGCAGGACTAGCTATGTACAATGTATCAGTCTGGGGTCCAGGGTGTTTAGCTCACAGAGCATTGTCTAGACTGGATACAATTGTATCACTTCTCAGCTGTGAGCAGGACTAGCTATGTACAATGTATCAGTCTGGAGTTCAGGATGTTTAGCTCACAGAGCATTGTCTAGACTGGATACAATTGTATATACTTCTCAGCTGAGAGCAGGACTAGCTATGTACAATGTATCAGTCTGGAGTCCAGGGTGTTTAGCTCACAGAGCATTGTCTAGACTGGATACAATTGTATATACTTCTCAGCTGAGAGCAGGACTAGCTATGTACAATGTATCAGTCTGGGGTCCAGGATGTTAGCTCACAGAGCATTGTCTAGACTGGATACAATTGTATCACTTCTCAGCTGAGAGCAGGACTAGCTATGTACAATGTATTAGTCTGGAGTCCAGGATGTTTAGCTCACAGAGCATTGTCTAGACTGGATACAATTGTATCACTTCTCAGCTGAGATCAGGACTAGCTATGTACAATGTATTGGTCTGGAGTCCAGGATGTTTAGCTCACAGAGCATTGTCTAGACTGGATACAATTGTATCACTTCTCAGCTGAGGGCAGGACTAGCTATGTACAATGTATCAGTCTGGAGTCCAGGATGTTTAGCTCACAGAGCATTGTCTAGACTGGATACAATTGTATCACTTCTCAGCTGAGAGCAGGACTAGCTATGTACAATGTATCAGTCTGGAGTCCAGGATGTTTAGCTCACAGAGCATTGTATATAGACTGGATACAATTGTATCTTCTATTCAGATAAATGTTAAAAAATGACAGCGCAATATTTCAGGTAGTCAAGTGAGAACATTATCAGGTTATAAATTATTTTATTTTTATATCTTTGAATCTTCAACATAAAAGAATAATATAAAAATAACATTATCGCTCCGCGAGTAACATGCAGGCAGCGGATGGTTACTGACATCTCAGAAGTCTGGATCTGCAGCAGGAGACGATAGGGGGCTGCCGCTGTAGCCGCTGATCTTCCTTCATCCTCTGTCAGGACCTACGGGGGTCTGCGTCGGCTCACAGGGGCCCACACGTTGTTCTTGGCCGTCCGAAAGGGTTTCATTTGAGCAGAATGAAAAACTATAAAAGAGAATGTGATTTATGGTGATGTCCTTTCATCACTCTCTATCAGGACCGTCTTTAACACGGGGCAAAAGGGGCAGCTGCCCTGGGCCCTGCCATTCCTAGAGGCCCAAAGCAGCTAGCCTTTTAGCCCCACACTAAAGCTACTAGCCTCTGCCGTCGGTCCGTCCACTCCTTTCTTCGGCCGGTACCCTGGCGAGGCCCCCTCTATGGCCGTTTCCTCAGGCCCCAAGTAAAGTGAGCCGGGGCAGGGACCCTGCTGCTTTAAGACATCCGTGCGCAGGAACTCCCGACATCACGGATATGTCCCAGAGCAGAGGGAGATCCCGCCACCGCTGAGAGCTCCAGCACGTAAGATGACAGGGGGGGGGGGGGGGGTGCTGTAGGAGTGTGGAGGATGACAGAAGGTGGTGCTGTAGGAGTGTGGAGGATGACGGGGGTGCTGAGGACTATGGAGGCTGACGGGGGGGGGGGGGGGGGGTTGAGGACCATGGAGGATAAGAGGTGGATGCTGAGGACTGCGGAGGATGACGGGGGTGGTGCTGTAGGGGTGTGGAGGAGGACGTGCTGTAGGAGTGTGGAAAATGACGTGCTGTAGGAGTGTGGAGGATGACGGGGGTGGCGCTGTAGGAGTGTGGAGGATGACAGGGAGTGGTGCTGTAGGAGTGTGGAGGATGACAGGGGGTGGTGCTGTAGGAGTGTGGAGGATGACGAGGGTGGTGCTGTAGGAGTGTGGAGGATGACAGGGGGTGGGGCTGTAAGAGTGTGGAGGATGACGGGGTGGTGCTGTAGGAGTGTGGAGGATGACAGGGGGTGGTGCTGTAGGAGTGTGGAGGATGACGGGGTGGTGCTGTAGGAGTGTGGAGGATGACAGGGGGTGGGGCTGTAAGAGTGTGGAGGATGACGGGATGGTGCTGTAGGAGTGTGGAGGATGACAGGGGGTGGCACTGTAGGAGTGTGGAGGATGACAGGGGGTGGTGCTGTAGGAGTGTGGTGGATGACGGGGGTGGGGCTGTAAGAGTGTGGTGGATGACGGGGTTGGGGCTGTAAGAGTGTGGTGGATGACAGGGGTGGGGATGTAGGAGTGTGGAGGATGACAGGGGGTGACACTGTAGGAGTGTGGAGGATGACAGGGGGTGGTACTGTAGGACTGTGGAGGATGATGGGGGGTGGGGCTGTAGGAGTGTGGTGGATGACGGGGGTGGGGCTGTAAGAGTGTGGAGGATGACTGGGGGTGGGGCTGTAGGAGTGTGGAGGATGACGGGGGTGGTACTGTAGGAGTGTGGAGGATGACGGGGGTGGTGCTGTAGGAGTGTGGAGGATGACGGGAGGTGGTGCTGTAGGACTGTGGAGACGTGCGCTCACTTGCTGTATCCGAGCGTCAGCTCTTCAGCCCAGAGACAGGATGGAGCTCAGGGGAGATGGCGGCAGATTATGTCACATGACCCCGTATAATGTACACGGCGAGTATCACCCGCAGGATGGAGATTAATAACAGGAGGAGATGTCAGATATCACCTACATCCAGCAGGGGGCAACGCTGAGCTCTTATATTGTCCTGACATCACCCTGCCAGCCAGTGCAAAACTACAACTCCCAGCATGCTTAATAATTCCATCATGTGTGATACTGTCTGCTGAGTCACTGTATCTAATCATGTAAAGTGTGATACTGCCTGCTGAGCCCCGGTATCTAATCCTATCATGTGTGAAACTGTCTGCTGTATCTAATCTTATCATATGTGATATTGCGTGCTGTATCTAATCCTTTCATGTGTGATACCGTCTGCTGAGCTGCTATATCTAATCCAACCATGGGTGATACTCTCTGCTGAGCTACTCTATTTAAGTCTACAATGCGTGATACTGTCTACTGAGCTCTTGTATCTAATCCTATCATATGTGATACTGTCTGCTGAGCTGTGTATCTAATCCTATCATATGTGATACTGTCTGCTGTATCTAATCCTATCATGTGTGATACTGTCTGCTGAGCTGCTGTATCTAATCCTGTCATATGTGATACTGTCTGCTGTATCTAATCCTATCATGTGTGATATTGTCTGCTGTATCTAATCCTATCATGTATGATACTGTCTGCTGAGCTGCTGTATCTAATCCTGTCATATGTGATACTGTCTGCTGTATCTAATACTACCATGTGTGATATTGTCTGCTGTATCTAATCCTATCATGTGTGATACTGTCTGCTGAGCTGCTGTATCTAATCCTTTCATGTGTTATACCATCTGCTGAGCAGCTATATCTAATCCAACCATGTGTGATACTCTCTGCTGAGCTACTCTATCTAAGCATACAATGAGTGATACTGTCTCTGAGCTCTTGTATCTAATCCTATCATGTGTGATACTGTCTGCTGACCTGTGTATCTAATTGCTGATTTTTTGGGCATATATATATATATATATATATATATATATATATATATATATTATATTACAGAAAATAGAAGAATTATATTGGGCAGAATAGGGAAATGTAAGCATAATTATTAAGAAAAACTTTATTTATTAAAAGTAGTAAACTAAAACAAAAGCTATATACATTGGGGGTCAAAATCACCCCAAATTTGCAAAATTATGGGTTCTTTATTTAATCACACAAAAAAAATTTCAGTTTTGCTTCACTTTTTATATGTTATAATAAATCGTTAGAAAGTACAATTAGTTCTGCAAAAAAGAAAAAAAAAAGGACAAATAACAAAGTTATTACTATTAAAAGGCAGGGAGGAAAAAATAAGCCAAAAATTTAAATTGTCTTCGACATGAAAGGGTTAAGCCTTTGGTACTCCAGTGACCCCTAGTGTCAGCAGATGATATGGCAGGATACAGCAGATAACATGTTTAACTTGTGTTCTAGACAATGCATTGTATATAGACTGGATACAATTGTATCACTTCTCAGCTGAGAGCAGGACGAGCTATGTACAATGTATCAGTCTGGAGTCCAGGGTGTTTAGCTCACAGAGCATTGTCTAGACTGGATACAATTGTATCACTTCTCAGCTGAGAGCAGGACTAGCTATGTACAATGTATCAGTCTGGAGTCCAGGGTGTTTAGCTCACAGAGCATTGTCTAGACTGGATACAATTGTATATACTTCTCAGCTGAGAGCAGGACTAGCTATGTACAATGTATCAGTCTGGAGTCCAGGATGTTAGCTCACAGAGCATTGTCTAGACTGGATACAATTGTATCACTTCTCAGCTGAGAGCAGGACTAGCTATGTACAATGTATCAGTCTGGAGTCCAGGATGTTTAGCTCACAGAGCATTGTCTAGACTGGATACAATTGTATCACTTCTCAGCTGAGAGCAGGACGAGCTATGTACAATGTATCAGTCTGGAGTCCAGGGTGTTTAGCTCACAGAGCATTGTCTAGACTGGATACAATTGTATATACTTCTCAGCTGAGAGCAGGACTAGCTATGTACAATGTATTAGTCTGGAGTCCAGGATGTTTAGCTCACAGAGCATTGTCTAGACTGGATACAATTGTATCACTTCTCAGCTGAGGGCAGGACTAGCTATGTACAATGTATCAGTCTGGGGTCCCGGATGTTTAGCTCACAGAGCATTGTCTAGACTGGATACAATTGTATCACTTCTCAGCTGAGAGCAGGACTAGCTATGTACAATGTATCAGTCTGGAGTCCAGGATGTTTAGCTCACAGAGCATTGTATATAGACTGGATACAATTGTATCTTCTATTCAGATAAATGTTAAAAAATGACAGCGCAATATTTCAGGTAGTCAAGTGAGAACATTATCAGGTTATAAATTATTTTATTTTTATATCTTTGAATCTTCAACATAAAAGAATAATATAAAAATAACATTATCGCTCCGCGAGTAACATGCAGGCAGCGGATGGTTACTGACATCTCAGAAGTCTGGATCTGCAGCAGGAGACGATAGGGGGCTGCCGCTGTAGCCGCTGATCTTCCTTCATCCTCTGTCAGGACCTACGGGGGTCTGCGTCGACTCACAGGGGCCCACACGTTGTTCTTGGCCGTCCGAAAGGGTTTCATTTGAGCAGAATGAAAAACTATAAAAGAGAATGTGATTTATGGTGATGTCCTTTCATCACTCTCTATCAGGACCGTCTTTAACACGGGGCAAAAGGGGCAGCTGCCCTGGGCCCTGTCATTCCTAGGGGCCCAAAGCAGCTAGCCTTTTAGCCCCACACTAAAGCTACTAGCCTCCGCCGTCGGTCCGTCCACTCCTTTCTTCGGCCGGTACCCTGGCGAGGCCCCCTCTATGGCCGGTTCCTCAGGCCCCAAGTAAAGTGAGCCGGGGCAGGGACCCTGCTGCTTTAAGACATCCGTGCGCAGGAACTCCCGACATCACGGATGTGTCCCTGAGCAGAGGGAGATCCCGCCACCACTGAGAGCTCCAGCACGTAAGATGACAGGGGGGGTGGGTGCTGTACGAGTGTAGAGGATGACGGGGGTGCTGAGGACTATGGAGGCTGACGGGGGGGGGGGGGGTTGAGGACCATGGAGGATAAGAGAGGTGGATGCTGTGGAGGAGGACGTGCTGTAGGAGTGTGGAAAATGACGTGCTGTAGGAGTGTGGAGGATGATGGGGGGTGGCACTGTAGGAGTGTGGAGGGTGACAGGGAGTGGTGCTGTAGGAGTGTGGAGGATGACAGGGGGTGGCGCTGTAGGAGTGTGGAGGATGACAGGGGGTGGTGCTGTAGGAGTGTGGAGGATGACGAGGGTGGTGCTGTAGGAGTGTGGAGGATGACAGGGGTGGGGCTGTAAGAGTGTGGAGGATGACGGGGTGGTGCTGTAGGAGTGTGGAGGATGACAGGGGGTGGCACTGTAGGAGTGTGGAGGATGACAGGGGGTGGTGCTGTAGGAGTGTGGTGGATGACGGGGGTGGGGCTGTAAGAGTGTGGTGGATGACGGGGGTGGGGCTGTAAGAGTGTGGTGGATTACGGGGGTGGGGCTGTAAGAGTGTGGTGGATGACGGGTGGGGATGTAGGAGTGTGGAGGATGACAGGGGGTGACACTGTAGGAGAGTGGAGGATGACAGGGGGTGGTACTGTAGGACTGTGGAGGATGACGGGGTGGTACTGTAGGAGTGTGGTGGATGATGGGGGGTGGTACTGTAGGAGTGTGGTGGATGATGGGGGGTGGGGCTGTAGGAGTGTGGTGGATGACAGGGGTGGGGCTGTAAGAGTGTGGAGGATGACTGGGGGTGGGGCTGTAGGAGTGTGGAGGATGACAGGGGTGGTACTGTAGGAGTGTGGAGGATGACGGGGGTGGGGCTGTAGGAGTGTGGAGGATGACGGGAGGTGGTGCTGTAGGACTGTGGAGGATGACGGGGGTGGTACTGTAGGACTGTGGAGGATGACGGGGGTGGTACTGTAGGAGTGTGGAGGATGACGGGGGTGGTACTGTAGGAGTGTGGAGGATGACGGGGGTGGTACTGTAGGAGTGTGGAGGATGACAGGGGTGGTGCTGTAGGAGTGTGGAGGATGACGGGAGGTGGTGCTGTAGGACTGTGGAGGATGACGGGGGTGGTACTGTAGGAGTGTGGAGGATGACGGGGGTGGTGCTGTAGGAATGTGGAGGATGATGGGAGTGGGAAGTGGTGCTGTAGGACTGTGGAGGATGACGGGGGTAGTACTGTAGGAGTGTGGAGGATGACGGGGGTGGTGCTGTAGGACTGTGGAGGATGACGGGGTGGTACTGTAGGAGTGTGGAGGATGACAGGGGTGGTACCGTAGGAGTGTGGTGGATGACGGGGGTGGTGCTGTAGGAGTGTGGAGGATGACGGAGGTGGTGCTGTAGGAGTGTGGAGGATGATGGGGGTGGTGCTGTATGAGTGTGGTGGATGACGGTGGTGGTGCTGTATGAGTGTGGTGGATGACGAGGGTGGGGCTGTAGGAGTGTGGAGGATGACTGGAGGTGGGGCTGTAGGAGTGTGGAGGATGACAGGGGTGGTGCTGTAGGAGTGTGGAGGATGACGGGTGGTGCTGTAGGACTGTGGAGGATGACGGGGGTGGTACTGTAGGAGTGTGGAGGATGACGGGGTTGGTGCTGTAGGAGTGTAGTGGATGACGGGGGTGGTGCTGTAGGACTGTGGAGGATGACGGGGGTGGTACTGTAGGAGTGTGGAGGATGACGGGGGTGGTACTGTAGGAGTGTAGTGGATGACGGGGGTGGTGCTGTAGGACTGTGGAGGATGACGGGGGTGGTACTGTAGGAGTGTGGAGGATGACGGGGTTGGTACTGTAGGAGTGTGGAGGATGACGGGGTTGGTACTGTAGGAGTGTGGAGGATGACGGGGGTGGTACTGTAGGAGTGTGGAGGATGACAGGGGGTGGTGCTGTAGGAGTGTGGTGGATGACGGGGGTAGGGCTGTAGGAGTGTAGTGGATGACGGGGGTGGGGATGTAGGAGTGTGGAGGATGACAGGGGTGGCACTGTAGGAGTGTGGAGGATGACAGGGGGTGGCACTGTAGGAGTGTGGAGGATGATGGGGTGGTACTGTAGGAGTGTGGTGGATAATGGGGTGTGTGGCTGTAGGAGTGTGGTGGATGACGGGGGTGGGGCTGTAAGAGTGTGGAGGATGACTGGGGGTGGGGCTGTAGGAGTGTGGAGGATGACGGGGGTGGTACTGTAGGAGAGTGGAGGATGGCGGGGGTGGTGCTGTAGGAGTGTGGAGAATGATGGGAGTGGGAAGTGGTGCTGTAGGACTGTGGAGGATGACGGGGGTGGTACTGTAGGAGTGTGGAGGATGACGGGGGTGGTACTGTAGGAGTGTGGAGGATGACGGGGGTGGTACTGTAGGAGTGTGGTGGATGACGGGGGTGGGGCTGTAGGAGTGTGGAGGATGACAGGGGGTGGGGCTGTAGGAGTGTGGAGGATGACGGGGGTGGGGCTGTGGGAGAGTGGAGGATGACGGGGGTGGTGCTGTAGGACTGTGGTGGATGACGGGGGTGGTGCTGTAGGAGTGTGGAGGATGACGGGGGTGGTGCTGTAGGACTGTGGTGGATGACGGGGGTGGTGCTCTAGGAGTGTGGAGGATGACGGGGGTGGTACTGTAGGACTGTGGTGGATGACGGGGTGGTGCTGTAGGAGTGTGGAGGATGACGGGGGTGGGGCTGTAGGAGTGTGGAGGATGACGGGGGTGGTGCTGTAGGAGTGTGGAGGATGACGGGGGTGGTGCTGTAGGAGTGTGGAGGATGACGGGGGTGGTGCTGTAGGAGTGTGGAGGATGACGGGGGTGGTGCTGTAGGAGTGTGGAGGATGACGTGGGTGGCGCTGTAGGAGTGTGGAGGATGACATAGGTGTTCAGAGAGAGGGGGTGGGTGGGGGTCAAAAAAGTAGAGAAGGGGTCTATGGGGCAGAGAAGTGTGAAAAAGAGGGGTCTAAAGGAGGATTTAACGTTGTGGCTGGACATAGGGGTCTGGAGGAGGACTTATACGTCTGAAGAAGCAGAACTTAGAGGTCTGGGGAGACTTAGTGCTTGCAGATTGCAGAGCTTCCACCGCTGCACATGCAGCAGAGTCCCATTGTGTACAACGGGACTCTGCTGCTCTGTGCATACTGCTGAATCGCGGTAGCGGAATTCTGCCAGTGGAATGGACGTACACCCGAAGAATAAACATGGGCATTCTACAAGGTGGCGCCTGCTGCAAGTGAACATTCCCCCTGCTGAATGTCTGCAGTTTGGACGAGCTCTTAGGGGTCTGAGATTCTGCCAAACAGACACAACAGTGTCAGTCAGGGTTGTGTTCAGGGGGTGCAGTGTATGGTAGTATTATATTAAGGTGGTACAGTATTTGGCAGTATTATGATTATTGTCGTCATACAGAGGATGAGGATCTGCTGACCTAGTGAGGAACCTATGATGTCCGGGCATCAGACTCTACAGAGAAGATGGAGCTGGAAGATGTCCTGGTGTCTGGACCAGATAAAGAAGAAAAGGAAAAGACAACAGAGAAGACGTCACTCAGGTCATTATATCATTGTGTATTATCCTGACTGTCCCATCAGAGCTGGAGTCACTTGTAATTTCTGCAGTGATGATAGGAGAAACTGTACCACCTATCTGTGGCTCTCCAGCTGTTACAAAACTACTGTGGCTCTCCAGACATGTTGGAAGTTGTAGCTTTACAAAAAACGGAAAAGCCACTTAAACCAATGGGATTTTAGACTATGCAGCCCATTTTATTTTGGTGGGGGCTGACTGTTCAGACCCCGTCAGGGACCAACCAGGGGACCGGGAGAGTGAGCTCTAAAGTGACCCTAAAACCGCTCTCCCTGCCTATTTGCCCATCCACTATAACCGGTGGATCGACAACTGGGCGCCAGTCCCTCCTTGAACTAAAGTGCAGGGCCCTAATAAAACCACATACTAACAAATAGTCGGTCACAAACCAGAAACATAACAGGAACATAGAACTCTATAGTATAAAGTTCAGAGGACACAGATCAGAGAGTTAGTACAAGGGACACTATGGATCAGCAGTCATGAACAAAGGACACTATTGATCAGTGGTTGTGAACAGAGGACACTATAGATCAGTGGTTGTGAACAGAGGACACTATAGATCAGTGGTTGTGAACAGAAGACACTATAGATCAGTGGTTGTGAACAAAGGACACTATAGATCAGTGGTTGTGAACAGAGGACACTATAGATCAGTGGTTGTGAACAGAGGACACTATAGATCAGTGGTTGTGAACAGAAGACACTATAGATCAGTGGTTGTGAACAGAGGACACTATAGATAAGTGGTCATGTAAAGAACTCCAGAGATATGAATAAAGAACTAATAAACATAGAGTTCAAATTACCAGACAGGGAAACGGATTAGTCTGAACATACTCCAGAACAAAACAGGAATAAGCTTAATCACCTAGAAAAACCTCCGGTAGACACAGGAATAACAATACCCTCCGAGTCCCCACGGACAGGTAAACGTGATCTATCGCTAAACAGGAATATTCCCTATGCAAACCTCCAGTAGACACGAAGTCCATATGGACAGGTAACAGGGATGCCTAGATACACAGGATATATTTATAGAACACAAGACAGGAATAATCACAATCCCTTCAGAACACCTCCAGTAGACGCAGGAATAACAATACCCTCTTAGTCCCCATGGACAGATAACAGGGATGCCTAGTTACAACTCAGAAAAATGGATACAACAGGATATAATTATAGAACACTGTTCAGACTGAACACAAGACAGGAAAAGCAATCCCTCCAAACACCTCAAGTAGACAAGGAGTCCCCATGGAGCGGTAACAGGGATGCCAAACATAGGACACTGTTCACACTGGACACACACACTGGAAACTCCACTCCACTAAAAAAATAGCCATTAATAATAAATCCAAATAGACTACTAGCCAGCGGCGCACTCACCAGTGTGGTCAGAAGCTGATCCAGTAGGAAAACAGAAATATAAAACACAGAACTTCACATAAACAGATATAAGAGAAAAGAGTATGAATAGACACATTGCAGAAAGGATAAACAAATCCTAAAACCAACTAAACAAACACAGCTTGCACCTAAGAGCATGCCACCTACAGTGGGGATCAAAAGTTTGGGCACCCCAGGTAAAAATTTGTATTAATTTGCATAAAGAAGCCAAGGAAAGATGGAAAAATCTCCAAAAGGCATCAAATTACAGGTTAGACATTCTTATAATATGTCAACA
Source organism: Hyla sarda (assembly GCF_029499605.1). NCBI lineage: Eukaryota > Metazoa > Chordata > Amphibia > Anura > Hylidae > Hyla > Hyla sarda. Next base: position 9,496,099 of record NC_079195.1, read on the forward strand.
AAAGTTAGATTTTATTTCCATCATTTACACTTTCAAAATAACAGAAATCAAAAATATGGTGTATGCAAAAGTTTGGGCCCCCTGCAGAGTTAATATCTTGTACGGCCCCCTTTGGTAAGTATCACAGCTTGTAAACGCTTTTTGTAGCCAAGAATCTTTCAATTCTTGTTTGAGGTATCTTTGCCCATTCTTCCTTACAAAAGTCTTCCAGTTCTTTGAGATTTCTGGGCTGTCTGTCATGCACTGCTCTTTTAAGGTCTATCCATAGATTTACAATGATGTTGAGGTCAGGAGATTGTGAAGGCCATGACAAAACCTTCAGTTTACGCCTCGTGATGTAATCCCCTGTGGATTTCGAGGTGTGTTTAGGATCATTATCCATTTGTAGACGCCATCCTCTCTTTAAAGGGGTACTCCGGTTAAAACCTTTTTGTCTTTTAAATCAACTGGCTCCGGAAAGTTAAACAGATTTGTGAATTACTTCTATTAAAAAATCTTAATCCTTCCTGTACTTATTAGCTGCTGAATACTACAGAGGAAATTCTTTTCTTTTTGGAATGCTCTCTGATGACATCACGAGCACAGTGCTCTTTGCTGACGTTATTATAATAATAATAATAAGTCTTTATTTATTGTTGTCCTTAGTGGGATTTGAACCCAAGGCCCCAGCACTCTAAGGCTGCACGGTTGCTAAAATGGATAGAGATGTCAGCAGAGAGCGCTGTGCTCGTGATGTCATCAGTGTTCCAAAAAGAAAGGAATTTCCTCTGTAGCATTCAGCAGCTAATAAGTACTGGAAGGATTAAGATTTTTTAATAGAAGTAATTTACAAATATGTTTAACTTTCTGGCACCAGTTGATTTAAAAGAAAAAAGGTTTTCACCAGAGTACCCCTGTAACTTCAGATTTTTCACAGATGGCATCAAGTTAGCATCCAAAATTTACTGAAATTTTATTGAATCCATTTTTCCTTCTACTCGTGAGATGTTCCCTATGCCACTGGCTGCAATACAACCCCAAAGTATGATTGATCCATCCCCATACTTAACAGTTGGACAGAGGTTCTTTTCATTAAATTCTGTTCACCCTGCAGAGTTAATATCTTGTACTGCCCCCTTTGGCAAGTATCACAGCTTGTAAACGCTTTTTGTAGCAGCCAAGAGTCTTTCAATTCTTCTTTGAGGTATCTTTGCCCATTCTTCCTTACAAAAGTCTTCCAGTTCTTTGAGATTTCTGGGCTGTCTGTGACGCACTGCTCTTTTAAGGTCTATCCATAGATTTTCAATTATGTTGAGGTCAGGAGATTGTGAAGGCCATGGCAAAACCTTCAGTTTACGCCTCTTGATGTAATCCCCGTGGATTTCGAGGTGTGATTATGATCATTATCCATTTGTAGAAGCCATCCTCTCTTTAACTTCAGCTTTTTCACAGATGGCATCAATTTAGCATCCAAAATTTGCTGAAATTGTATTGAATCCATTTTTCCTTCTACTCGAGAGATGTTCCCTGTGCCACTGGCTACAATACAACCCCAAAGTATGATTGATCCACCCCCATGCTTAACAGTTGGACAGAGGTTCTTTTCATTAAATTCTGTTCCCCAGAAAACAAAAAATGGCGTCTGCAAAAGTTTGGGCACCCTGCAGAATTTATAGCATGCACTGCCCCCTTTGCAAAGCTGAGACCTGCCAGTGTCATGGATTGTTCTCAATCATCATCTGGGAGACCAGGTGATCTCAATCTCAAAGGTTTTAAGTGCCCAGAGTCATCTGACCTTGCCCCAACAATCACCACCATGGGTTCTTCTAAGCAGTTGTCTAGAAATCTGAAACTAAAAATAGTTGATGCTCACAAAGCTGGAGAAGGCTATAAGAAGATAGCAAAACATTTTCAGATGTCAATATCCTCTGTTCGGAATTTAATTAAGAAATAGCAGTCATCAGGAACAGTGGAAGTTAAAGGGGTACTCCTATAGAAATTTTTTTTTTTTAAATCAACTGATGCCAGAAAGTTAAACAGATTTGTAAATGACTTCTATTTAAAAATCTTAATACTTCCAGTACTTATTAGCTACTGCATACTCCACATGAAGTTCTTTTCTTTTTGAAGTTCTTTTCTGTCTGACCACAGTGCTCTCTGCTGACACCTCTGTCCGTGTCTGGAACTGTTCGGAGCAGGAGAGGTTTGCTATGGGGATTTGCTTCTGCTCTGGACAGTTCCTGACATGGACAGAGGTGTGGTCACACTGGAAAGAAATTCAAAAATAAAACAAATTCCTCTGGAACATACAGCAGCTGATAAGTACTGGAAGGATTAAGATTTTTAAATAGAAGTCATATACAAATCTGTTTAATGTTCTGGCACCAGCTGATTTAAAAAATAAAAAATTCAGCGGAGTACCCCTTTAACCCCTTAAGGACACATGACGTTCTCATACGTCTCCATTTCCGAGTCCTTAAGGACACATGACGTAGGAGAACGTCATGTGTTTTACCGGCCCCCCGCAACCATCTGGAGCGGAGCCAGTGCCCGATGCCTGCTGAAATCGTTCAGCAGGCATCGGGGCATATCGCCCAGGGGGGTCATTATGACCTCCCATGTCGGCAATGGCCACAGATCGCTGGACAATTCAGTCCAGCGATCTGCGGCGGATTCCGGGTCAATCGGGTCTCCAGTGACCCGGTGACCCGGAATTATTGGCTGATTGGGGCCGTCAGAGACGGCCCCGAACAGCCAGAGCCAGCAGGGGTTAGGTGGCACTGGTGCCACCTCACGATCGCCCTGATTCGTCGGCCGGATTACCGGCCGACCAATCAGGGTGCCTGCTGCGGGTGTCACTCCCGCAACCCGCTCCGCCCCTCTTCCGGAGGACGTGAGCGGGTGCGGGATGTGCACCCCGGGTGCTGGGGACCCCGATCCCCGGCGTTAATGTTGGGATCGGGGCCCCAGGAGCAGCGGCGGCGGCGGCGACGACGAGGGACTGACCTGTGCGGCTGGATCGTTGGAGGTGAGTGACAGCCTCCTGCTGTTGCTTAGCAACAGCTCCCAGCATGCAAAAAAGGCATGCTGGGAGCTGTAGTTATGCAATAGCAGGAGGCAGACCACCACAACTCCCAGCATTCCCTTATGGGCATGCTGGGACTTGTAGTTTTGCAACAGCTGGAGGCACATTCTTTCTATGGAAAAGTGTACCTTCAGCTGTTGTTTAACTACAACTCCCAGCTTGCACAATCAGCTAAAGTGCATGCTGGGAGTTGTAGTGGTGCATCTGGTGGTTGCATAACTACAACTCCCAGCATGCCCGTTGCCTGTCGGTGACTGCTGAGAGTTGTAGTTTTGCAACAGCTGAAGGCACACTGAGTTAAGTAGCAAACCAGTGTGTCTCCAGCTGTTGCATAACTACAATCCCCAGCATCCCCAGCCAAAGTAGTATGCCTCCAGCTGTTGCATAACTACAACACCCAGCATGCAGTTCCGCTGTCCGTACATGCTGGGGGTTGTAGCTTTTGCAACAGCTGAAGGCACACTGATTGCAAAACACCGAGTTTGTTACCAAACTCGGTGTTTCACAACCAGTGTGCCTCCAGCTGTTGCAAAACTACAACTCCCAGCATGCACTGATAGACCATACATGCTGGGAGTTGTAGTTTTGCAACAGCTGGATGTTCCCCCCCCCCAATGTGAATGTACAGGGTACACTCACATGGGCGGAGGATTACAGTAAGTATCCGGCTGCAAGTTTGAGGTGCGGCAAAATTTCTGCCGCAGCTCAAACTGCCAGCGAGAAACTACTGTGAACCCCCGCCCGTGCGACTGTACCCTAAAAACACTACACTAACACAAAATAAAATAAAAAGTAAAAAACACTACATATACACATAACCCTACACAGCCCCCCTCCCCAATAAAAATGAAAAACGTCTGGTACGCCACTGTTTCCAAAACGGAGCCTCCAGCGGTTGCAAAACTACAACTCCCAGCATGCACTGATAGACCGTACATGCTGGGAGTTGTAGTTTTGCAACAGCTGGATGTCCCCCCCCCCCCCCCCCCCAATGTGAACGTACAGGGTACACTCACATGGGTGGAGGATTACAGTAAGTATCCGGCTGCAAGTTTGAGCTGCGTCAAATTTTCTGCAGCAGCTCAAACTGCCAGCAAGAAACTACTGTGAACCCCCGCCCGTGTGACTGTACCCTAAAAACACTACACTAACACAAAATAAAATAAAAAGTAAAAAACACTACATATACACATACCCCTATACAACCCCCCTCCCCAATAAAAATGAAAAACGTCTTGTACGCCACTGTTTCCAAAACGGAGCCTCCAGCTGTTGCAAAACAACTACTCCCAGTATTGTCAGATAGCCGTTGATTGTCTAGGCATGCTGGGAGTTTTACAACAGCTGGAGGCACCCTATTTGGGAATCACTGGCGTAGAATACCCCTATGTCCACCCCTATGCAAGTCCCTAATTTAGGCCTCAAATGCGCATGGCGCTCTCACTTTGGAGCCCTGTCGTATTTCAAGGCAACAGTTTAGGGCCACATATGGGGTATCGCCGTACTCGGGAGAAATTGCCTAACAAATTTTGTTTTTTTTTCCTGCTATTACCCTTTTAAAAAATGTAAAATTTTGGGAAAACAAGCATTTTAGGTAAAAAAATATATATTTTTTTACATATGCAAAAGTCGTGAAACACCTGTAGGGTATTAAGGTTCAAATTACCCCTTGTTACATTCCCCGAGGGGTCTAGTTTCCAAAATGGTATGCCATGTGTTTTTTTTTTGCTGTCCTGGCACCATAGGGGCTTCCTAAATGCGGCATGCCCCCAGAGCAAAATTCGCTTTCAAAAAGCCAAATGTTACTCCTTCTCTTCTGAGACCTGTAGTGCGCCAGCAGAGCACTTTTCACCCCCATATGGGGTGTTTTCTGAATCGGGAGAAATTGGGCTTCAATTTTTTTTTTTTTCCGCTATTACCCTTTTTAAAAATGTAAACATTTTGGGAAAACAAGCATTTTAGGTAAAAAAATTTTTTTTTTTTTTTACATATGCAAAAGTCGTGAAACATCTGTAGGGCATTAAGGTTCACGTTACCCCTTGTTACGTTCCCCGAGGGGTCTAGTTTCCAAAATGGTATGCCATGTGTTTTTTTTGCTGTCCTGGCACCATAGGGGCTTCCTAAATGCGGCATGCCCCCCAAAAACCATTTGTCGCTCCTTCTCTTCTGAGCCCTCTACTGCGCCCGCCGAACAATTAACATAGACATATGAGGTATGTGCTTACTCGAGAGAAATTGGGTTTCAAATACAAGTAAAAATTTTCTCCTTTTTACCCCTTGCAAAAATTCAAAAATTGGGTCTACAAGAACATGCGAGTGTAAAAAATGAAGATTTAGAATTTTCTCCTTCACTTTGCTGCTATTCCTGTGAAACACCTAAAGGGTTAATACACTTACTGAATGTCATTTTGAATACTTTGGGGGGTGTAGTTTTTATAATCGGGGCTTTAATGGGGTATTTCTTATATGAAGACCCTTCAAATCCACTTCAAAACTGAACTGGTCCCTGAAAAATAGTGAGTTTGAAAATTTCAAAATTGCTGCTGAACTTTGAAGTCCTCTGATGTCTTCCAAAAGTAAAAACTCATAAATTTTATGATGCAAACATAAAGTAGACATATTGTATATGTGAACCCAAAAAAATATTTTTTGAATATCCATTTTCCTTACGAGCAGAGAGCTTCAAAGTTAGAAAAATGCTAAATTTTCATTTTTTTCATCAAATTTTGGGATTTTTCACCAAGAAAGGATGCAAGTTACCATAAAATTTTACCACTAAGTTAAAGTAGAATATGTCACGAAAAAACTATCTCGGAATCAGAATGATAACTAAAAGCATTCCAGAGTTATTAATGTTTAAAGTGACAGTGGTCAGAATTGCAAAAAACGCTCCGGTCCTTAAGGTATAAAATGGCCTGGTCCTTAAGGGGTTAAAGCAAGAGCTGGAAGACCAAGAAAAATATCAGACAGAACAGCTTGCAGGATTGTGAGAAAAACCCACGTTTGACTGCACAATCCCTCCAGAAAGATCTGGCAGACACTGGAGTTGTGGTACACTATTCCACTATAACCCCTTAAGGACTCAGGGTTTTTCAGTTTTTGCACTTTCGTTTTTTCCTCCTTACCTTTTAAAAATCATAACCCTTTCAATTTTCCACCTAAAAATCCTTATTATGGCTTATTTTTTGCGTCACCAATTCTACTTTGCAGTGACATTAGTCATTTTACCCAAAAATTTGCAGTGCATATTTCGGTAAAAATTACACCTTATTATTCTGTAGGTCCATACGGTTAAAATGATCCCCTACTTATATAGGTTTGATTTTGTCGCACTTCTGGAAAAAATCATAACTAAATGCAGGAAAATGTATACGTTTAAAATTGTCATCTGACCTCTTCTATAACTTTTTATTTTTCCATGTAAAGGGCGGCATGAGGGCTCATTTTTGGAACCGTGATCTTAAGTTTTTATCGGTACCATTTTTGTTTTGATCAGACTTTTTGATCACTTTTTATTCATTTTTTATTGGTATAAAAAGTGACCAAAAATATGCTTTTTTGGACTTTGGAATTTTTTTGCGCATACGCCATTGACCGTGCGGTTTAATTAATGATATATTTTTATAGTTCGGACATTTATGCACATGGCGATACCACATATGTTTATTTATTTTTAATTTTTTTTTATGGGAAAAGGGGGGTGATTCAAACTTTTATTAAGGAAGGGGTTAAATGACCTTTATTAACACTTTTTTTAAAACATTTTTTGCAGTGTTATAGCTCCCATAGGGACCTATAACACTGCACACACTGATCTCTCATGCTGATCACTGGCGTGTATTAACACGCCTGTGATCGGTGTTATCGGCACTTGAGTGCTCCTGCCTGGATCTCAGGAACGGAGCAGTCATTCGTAGATCGGACACAGAGGAGGCAGGTAAGGGCCCTCCCGGTGGCTTGTAAGCTTTTCCCGGACGCCGCCATTTCACCGTGGCGGTCCCGAACAGCCCGACTGAGCAGCCGGGATACTTTCACTTCAGACGCGGCGGTCAGCTTTGATCGCCGCGTCTGAAGGGTTAATACAGGGCATCACTGCGATCGATGATGTCCTTTATTAGCCGCGGGTCCCGGACGTTGATAGCCGCCGGGACCGACCCGATATGACGCGGGGATACTGCGTGACCCCGCGGCATATCGCGGGTGCCGGCGGAGGACGTAACTATACGTCCTGCGTCGTTAAGGAGATAAAGAGATACTTGTACAAATATGGTCTTCATGGAAGAGTCATCAGAAGAAAACCTCTTCTACGTCCTCACCACAAAAATCAGCGTTTGAACTTTGCAAATGAACATATAGACAAGCCTGATGCATTTTGGAAACAAGTTCTGTGGACCGACGAGGTTAAAATTGAATTTTTGGCCGGAATGAGCAAAGGTACGTTTGGAGAAGAAGGGGAACAGAATTTAATGAAAAGAACCTCTGTCCAACTGTTAAGCATGGGGGTGGATCAATCATACTTTGGGGTTGTATTGCAGCCAGTGGCACAGGGAACATCTCACGAGTAGAAGGAAAAATGGATTCAATAAAATTTCAGCAAATTTTGGATGCTAACTTGATGCCATCTGTGAAAAAGCTGAAGTTAAAGGGGTACTCTGGTGAAAACCTTTTTTCTTGTAAATCAACTGGTGCCAGAAAGTTAAACATATTTGTAAATTAAGAATAAAAGGAGGATTTATTGCTGCTGAGGAAAAGACTGAGTAGAGTCTTGACAGATGAAGCAAAATCAATACCCTGCTAACAATATCGGTTCACAGAAGGGGTAAGGACATATAAAACATAACGTTTAATCGTGCTAATAAAACAACAGAATCCCCACTGACATACGAACAACAAGGAAATAAATCAAAGAGGCCCAGAGGCCACAACTAGCGATGATAGTTGGAGTCAAAAAGTTCAGTGGCCTGAGTAAAGATAACAAGTGGGGTGACCGGGAAAATGTGGAGACCAGGTGGGGTGGGACTCGGACCCTAGTGTACCCTGCCAGGGGAGATGTTGTGCCCACTAGCCCTGCTCGCTCAGGGAGCTGTCGGGGCACTCGTCCTTGAAAGGACGACCCCTGCCCCGGTCTATCCCTTGGTCAGCCCCTAAGCTAGAACAAATGTAAAGCCCGCCCAACGCGTTTCCCCCAAGTTAATGGGTTCATCAGGGGCTCCAGGGCAAACAAAAAAAGTTAATACTGCGTTACCGAATGTAAACAATAATACATAAGGTGCGAGGCAAAAAGTGCAAGCAAAAAATCAATTAATAGGCCAGCAACGTGCAACAATAATAATGATGAAGTGCACTAATTAGAACCAACACGTGAACAAAGTCCACAAAAACAAACACAATTCCCTTAGAGCAAAACCAAAGGAGAAAGTGAAAAAGGTGTGCTGGTTACCCAGAGCAGAGCCCTGCTACTGGGTTTGACTCACGTGACCACAATGGCGGTCGGCGAGATGTCGGGAACTGCAGTGGCAGAGTGCGCGGTTATGGCGTCTGTGTCCCGTCGGTCACATCAGTGAACCTGGGATCCTTATATAGCACTTACCAAACAGGCTGCTTCCACGCTCGAATGTGCGCGCGCCACTTCCGGGTGCCGGCGCCACAGCGGTGTGTCGGCGTCACTTCCGGTGGCGCGTCTAGGCTACGGAGCGGAGCGTCCTGCGTTGCTAGGCGATGCTGGTGAGCCAGTACGCATGCGCCACGGCAACCTATCTTTTCAAAATACGAATGAGTATTAAGTAGTTGGTGTTGACAATTTACACAGGTAAATATTTACAGAGAGAATGAGAGAAATGAGTAAGTAATGAAGTGGCTGTGGTTGGGAGGGGGAGGGAGCTAGCCAGGGGGAGAGAGTATGGAGGACAGAGTTAGACATAACATGCAAAACTCAACTGATCATTGAGACCTTTGGGGGACTGAGTCTGCAGGCGGAAAATCCACTGAGTCTCCTTCTGCAGGATCAGCCTATCCCAATCCCCCCCCCTTGTGGGGGGTCGCACAAGCTCAATCCCCACAAAGCTGACCACTTTAGGATCCCCTCCGTGCTTGTCATGAACATGTCTTGCCAAGGGTTTATCTGCTGAGTTAGTAATGTCTCTCAGATGCTCCCCCACCCTCCTCCTCAACTCACGTTTAGTTTTCCCAATGTATTCCAATCCACAAGTACAGTTGGCCTTATAGACCACCCCCTTGCTCCGACAGTTGATAAAATCTCGAATGGTGTATGTATCACCTGTCACAGAACTTGTAAAGATTTTAGTAACCGAAATGTGAGCACAGGCGATGCAGCCTGAGCATCTGAAGCAGCCCTTGATGTTACGATGTAGCCAGGCAGGAGTCTGACCGGGTCTTACAAAATGACTATGAACTAGTCTATCTCGCAGATTCCGTCCCCGCCGGAACGAAATCTGGGGGCGGGTGTCAAGGACCCCCTGGAGGTCCTTGTCCATCAAGAGGACATGCCAGTATTTTTCAATTATGCTTTTAACTTCGGGGGTGCCATTGTCATAGGTGGCCACTATGCGGGTGAGGACTTTCTCAAGTGGTTTTTGTCTAGGGGTGAGGAGTGTACTCCGTTCTCTTCCCCTAGCTTCCTGATACGCTTGTCTTAATACCCGATCGGGGTACCCGCGTTCCCTGAATCTGTGGCGCAGGTCAGCCGCCTGCCTCACAAATTCTTGTTCTGTGGAACAGTTGCGTCTAATGCGCAAGTATTGCCCTTTGGGGATGCCTCTACAGACAGACCTAGGGTGATGGCTATCCCAACTGAGCAGGGAGTTCGTGGCTGTAGGCTTGCGGTAAATAGTGGTGTCAAGACCGCCCTGGCTATTCTTAGAAATTAGAACATCCAGGAAGGGGATCTGATCAGTGTGGAATTCAAATGTGAAATGCAATCCCAAATCTTTCTGATTAAGACTATCCACAAACTCCCTGAATTGGTCTGACGACCCATTCCAGAGAATGAAAATATCGTCTATATACCGGGCCCACAAACCGACTAGATCCGTGTACCGCGACAAAGACTCACCAAAAACCACTGACTCCTCCCACCATCCTAAATAGAGGTTGGCGTAGGTGGGGGCGCAGGGGCTCCCCATCGCGGTCCCGCGCACTTGATGGTAAATCCGCCTATCAAAGACGAAATAGTTCCTGGTGAGAGTGTAACGCAGCAACTCGGAGACCAGCTGGCTGTGGGCCCGAAATTGGAGGCCCCTCATCTGAAGAAAAAATTCCACTGCTGTTATCCCCAAATCGTGAGGGATAGAAGTGTAAAGGGATTCGACGTCTATGCTTGCCAAGAGACACCCCTCCTCAATGGTCAGACCATCCAGCTTCTGCAACAGATTGAGTATAGTCTTGAAACGCGTCCAGCCCCCTAATATGACCATTGAGACCATTCACACAAGCTCTCTGCGAGCCCCACAACAATTGGTGTCCTACCCGGTCAGTTGCCAGCCACGTACGCGCTCCTCGAAGCCACGAGGACCCGGTCGCTACTCTGAGCAGAAGCGCTGGAGCTACAACACCTGGAGCCCACCGCCAGCCACGGCACTTCTATCATAGGAGACGGCAGAGTCTTCCAGCAGTGTCCTCTCCCGCAGTGAGAGATTCAACGGTGTCTGTTCCAGCAAAGCACACAAAAGAGAGTGCAGGAGGGATCGCAGTATCTCCAACTATCCCCAAGAGCCGCAGGAGGGACCGCAGGAGGGACCGCTGCATCCCCAAAGAGCAACAGCATCCTGACAAGCATCGGTCCCGGGGCGGTGAGCATAACAGTATCATTCTATCGCTCATAACTGTAACTGCTAAACTACTTACACTAATTCTACTAACTGTTACAATTGCCGGCAACTATTACAACTCTGTTACCAAGTGCTATATATCTATAACAGCGCTGCAGGACATTGATATGCCTTAATGAACTGGATACTGACCTATTAATCTATTCACCAAAAGACTTATCAGATTGTGGACATATTGCTTTACATAATAGCCCCATTGGTTGCTATTAGTTACCAATACTTAGAGGTCCAAACTCTAAAGGGGACCATTTGTTCAATTTTTTTAAACTCTTGATTGGTCTCAGTAGGATTATCATGTTTTATTAACATCTTATATTTATGTATAGTATATGATTTTATGTTTATTCATACTATATAATTATTTGTAGGGAGTGCCGTGGCTTTACAAGGGCACTGTGAGTCACGATACTTACCACGTCCGATTATTTAAACAAATTGATTACTATAATAAATTAATAAATATGAATAACTAACATAACAAGCCAGTTGTGTTCACACATCATTTACCCTGAGCCCCAATACTCTCTTGTAAATTAGTAATATTTGTAAATGACTTCTATTAAAAAATCTTAATCCTTCCAGTACTTATTAGCTGCTGAATGCTACAGAGGAAATTCCTTTCTTTTTGGAACACTGATGACATCACGAGCACAGTGCTCTCTGCTGACATCTCTGTCCATTTTAGCAACCGTGCATAGCAAATATATGCTAAGGGCAGCATGGTGGCTTAGTGGTTAGCACTGCTGCCGTGCAGTGCTGGGGCCTTGGGTTCAAATCCCACTAAGGACAACAATAAATAAAGGCTTATTATTATTATCATAATGTCAGCAAAGAGCACTGTGCTTGTGATGTCATCAGAGAGCATTCCAAAAAGAAATACATTTCCTCCGTAGTATTCAGCAGCTAATAAGTACAGGAAGGATTAAGATTTTTTTAATAGAAGTAATTTACAAATCTGTTTAACTTTCCAGAGCCAGTTGATTTAAAAGAAAAAAGGTTTTCACCGGAGTACCCCTTTAAAGAGAGGATGGCTTCTACAAATGGATAATGATCCTGAACATACCTCGAAATCCACGGGGGATTACATCAAGAGGCGTAAACTGAAGGTTTTGCCATGGCCTTCACAATCTCCTGACCTCAACGTAATTGAAAATCTATGGATAGACCTTAAAAGAGCAGTGCGTGACAGACAGCTCAGAAATCTCAAAGAACTGGAAGACTTTTGTAAGGAAGAATGGGCAAAGATACCTCAAAGAAGAATTGAAAGACTCTTGGCTACAAAAAGCATTTACAAGCTGTGATACTTGCCAAAGGGGGCAGTACAAGATATTAACTCTGCAGGGTGCCCAAACTTTTGCAGACGCCATATTTTTGCTTTCTGTTATTTTGAAAGTGTAAATGATGGAAATAAAATCTAACTTTTGTTGACATATTATAAGAATGTCTAATCTGTAATTTGAAGCCTTTTGGAGATTTTTCCATCTTTCCTTGGCATCTTTATGCACATTAATACAAATTTTTACCTGGGGTGCCCAAACTTTTGATCCCCACTGTAACATGGCTAAAACCAGAAAATACAAAGTGCATGCTAAAACAGAGATCGTAGATTAAATAAGAAGAGTTTCACCCAAAGCCTCCATTAGCAGCATGGCAGTAGCAAGATGTAATGAAGTCCAAATGAAGTATCACCAGCCCAGAGGCTAGACTGGGCTGACTTTCAAATAGACACACCCTAGGAGCTATTGGCTGAAAAAGCCAGAGGCATTAACTATTCCCTGGCCGGGAACATAAAACTGTTCACACACAACCAAACCAATAGCTGTGTGTGAACACAGGCTAATACAGACATGACAACCCCCACCCAAAAAATGGGCTGCATAGTCTAATATGCCTGGGCCTATTTTTGGTACCAGTCCAACCCTGCTGACGGGGGACGTCGTGCAAGTTATGTTCCTCTGCAGACCCGCGAAGGAGGGGGGCCCAAAAAAATTTGCTTGCCCAGAGTCCAATCAAAATTAAAGAAGGTCCTGCTCTCCATAGAAGAATTTCCCAACCAGGGTGCCTCCAGCTGTTTCAAAACTACAATTCCCTACTGGGAGTTGTAGTTTTGCAACAACATTTACCCTTTAGATGCCACGACCAAAATTAATAGCACCCTCAAAATTGCTAAAATATAGTTGCCAGTCAGCTCAGCAGGCTGATTGGGACCCCCCGCACCGCGATCATGGGGTCCCGATGAGCTAAAATGATGTCCGGAGGGTCGCCACCTGCCTCTGTGCTGGCGGGTCGGCGCTCTGTGAATACCTATAGTATGTACAGCCTATAGTAATGGAGCGCTGATGACACTGATCAGTGATGTGCTATGGAACAGCATTGTTCAGTGTTTGCAATTGAAAGATTCCATGTAATAGTCTCCTATTGGGACAAAAAAAATAGTGAATAAAATAATACAAAAATGTAATAAATGGGAATAGGCCTCTCAGGTGATGTACTGATTGTGGGCGGGGCTTATCCAGGGAAAATCAACAAGAAATTTTCGGAGATAATGGTTTATCCACACACAACCTGGAGCTGTTTTTGAAAGAAGTTCGCTCTGTTTTTCTTTTCCTGAATAACCCCTTTAAAGGGGTACTCCACTGGAAAATATCTTATCCCCTATCCAGAAGATAGGGGACAAGATGTTTTATCATGGGGGTCCCAACACTGCGGTATCCCAGTCATCCCAGGAACTCCGCTCCATGCCGGATGACTGGTGACTACAGTTGCCACGCCCCCTCCATTCATGTCTATGGGAGGAGGCGTGACGGCTACTACGTGAATGGAGGGGGCGTGGCGTGATGTCATGAACGTGGAAACTCCAAGCTTCCGTGTTCCGGACGCCGCCGTTGCCAGACTGGAAATCGCAGGGGTCCCTTTTGCCTTAGAGGGGGAGGGCGGAATGGGCGCTGTTGCTAGGCGACGGTCCTTTCCTATCGTCCTCCCCCATGAGAAAGAGAGAAAGACTGATCTATGGCCAGGCCCCAAATACAGTGGGTGGAGTCATGATGTCACACAGTGTGCTCCGCCCCCCTATTGACAGCGCTGAGATCCCCCCTTATTCATAGAGCAGCGGTCCTGTAGTTACTCACATGGTCCCGTCCTCTCCGGCCTGAACGTCTATTCTCTCTGCTCCCAGCGGGATAGTGAAGAGACTGAGGGTCCGAGTCCAGCGGAACGAGACATTGTGCACAGCCTGGAGCTTCACCCCAGAGTCCACGAAGGCAGAATACATCTCTCCCGGGACCAGAGACCCCCTGCACACAGATCACATATAGAGCTGCAGAGAATTACCAGGGACCATTCCAGAACCACTGCATCTTCATGTCTTATATTACAGTCATTTCCAGAGCTGCACTCACCATTCTGCTGTTAGATGTCTAATCCTCCAGTCATCTCCAGAGCTGCACTCACCATTCTGCTGTTACATTATGTCTTATCCTCCGGTCACCTCCAGAGCTGCACTTACCATTCTGCTGTTACATAATTTCTTATCCTCCAGTCACCTCCAGAGCTGCACTCACTATTCTGCTGTTACATGTCTAATCCACCAGTCATCTCCAGAGCTGCACTCACTATTCTGCTGTTACATTATGTCTTATCCTCCAGTCATCTCCAGAGCTGCACTCACTATTCTGCTGTTACATAATGTGTTATCCTCCAGTCACCTCCAGAGCTGCACTCACTATTCTGCTGTTATATCATGTTTTATCCTCCAGTCACCTCCAGAGCTGCACTCACTATTCTGCTGTTGCATTATGTCTTATGCTCCAGTCACCTCCAGAGCTGCACTCACCATTCTGCTGTTACATTATGTCTTATCCTCCTGTCACCTCTAGAGCTGCACTCACTATTCTGCTGTTACATCATGTCTTATCCTCCAGTCATCTTCAGAGCTGCACTCACTATTCTGCTGTTACATTATGCCTTATCCTCCAGTCACCTTAGGAGCTGTAATCACTATTCTGCTGTAACATAATGTCTCATCCTCCAGTTACCTCCAGAGCTGCACTCACCATTCTGCTGTTGCATAATATCTTCTCCTCCAGTCACCTCCAGAGTTGCACTCACTATTCTGCTGTTACATATTGTCTTATCCTTCACATGAAACATCCTACAGAGGGTCAGGGTTGGGTCCTTATATTTTACCAAGGTTCCTGTCATTTCTAGCTACCAGATTTCAGGAGCCTCATATATCTCATCCAGGCAAAGCTGGGTGAGATGTGGGAAAATTCAATACAGAGTTAAATCTCTAGCAGACCATAGCTACTAGAGACTTTAGTAAGTCTTATTTTCAGGCCTGGATGAAAGGCAGGATTGGCAGTGGGGTCTTTCATTCTGCTTTCTGGGCCTAGCCAGTTTTTTTGAGTAATCCCTGATCAGCACAGGTGCTGGAGACAGCTTTTTACTGGACAATAAGTATAACTACGACTTCTTCTGCCTAGGAAGGCTGTGACAATTGCCAAATATATAAAGTGACACATCTAAAGTGTGTTTTGTCGAACGGCTGGTAGTAAGCCACCTGTAGAGTGAGGTAAAGTGTTTCGGTATTGCTGGACAAGAAGGTTTTGTTTTGCGCCAATGTGAACACAGTTTTATATTTCATGTGAACCGAGTCCCTGTCCCTGACTGTTTACTGCTGTTTGCCCATCTCTACAGAGCTAATCCCCACAATATACACACTTTACCTCTATCCCTGCAGACTTGTCCCCTGAGCCCATAGTATTTCCCCCACAGTTCCTGGAGGTGGCGCTCTCACCTGAACACCTCATGTTCTTCTTTGCCGCCCCCATAGAAGGTCACATAGATCTTTCCGGACTGTCTTACACTTCCGCTCAGTGTCACAGAAATCTTATATCTCCAGCCTGGAGGATAGAGCGGATACATTATTATGACGCAGTTCACATCTGATGGTCCAGAAGTCCTAAAAATACATCATTTTATAAAAAAAAAAAAAAAAAATATTCCAAAATATTAACAGATGCCCCGATCTGTGACTCCAGCTTAGTTGCATCACCTATTTGAGTTTAAAACATGCTTCACACTGCAGCTCTGCTCCATGAGAACACGGTAATCTGTAGTACAGTGGACTTCAACCTGTGGACCTCCAGATGTTGCAAAACTACAACTCCCAGCATGCCCGGACAGCCAACGGCTGTCCGGGCATGCTGGGAGTTGTAGTTTTGCAACATCTGGAGGTCCGCAGGTTGGAGACCACTGCTGTAGTATATACTTTACACTGCAGTTCTGCTCCATGAGGGCACAGCTATAATCTGTAGTATATGTGCGGTGTCCCAGTATGGGAGATGTTACCCTGTGCTCCTGCTGTCCGGTCAGGCAGCCTCCTTCAGTGTCCCCGGGGCCCTCTATACCATGTGATATGCCATGTGATTGTTACCCAGGAGATACCATTGACCAGGTGATCCCAAGAGTGACCTATGGGCTTCCTGCTAGTCTCCCCCATATAAGCCCTGGGTGGAGCTTCTCTCTCTCTCTCTCGGCTGAGGTCCAGTGCAATCGCCTAGTGTGTGTGTCCAGAGTGTTGGAGACCTCAAAGTCCAGTCCTACAGCCGCCATCAATTCAAGTAAGATAAAGTCACAGCTTTATGAGTCAAGTCAGTCCCTGTCACCTGTCAAGTCAGCGTGGTCTGCATTCAATTGTCCAGTCCTACTACAAGTTCCAGCAAGCCCTTAAGGTCTCTGCATCACTGGTCACCTCCTTGGGCCCTGGCTGAACTGTATAGACTTTACCATCTGTCTACCCTCAGTAAAGCTACCGTTATCCGTAACTTGGCGTCGGAGTCTTTATTGCCCCCCGTGCCTCGCCCAGGATCTAGCAGTATACCTTCGGGTGGTTATAGGCTAAACCACGCCCTGGCGTCACGAATACAAGGGGTTAAAGGGTTACTTCCGTGGAAAACTTTTTTTTTTTTTTTAAATCAACTGGTGCCAGAAAGTCAAACAGATTTGTAAATTACTTCTATTTAAAAATCTTAATCCTTCCAGTACTTTTTAGGGGCTGTATATTACAGAGGAAATGCTTATCTTTTTTTTTAAATTTCTCTGATGTCACGACCACAGTGCTCTCTGCTGACCTCTGCTGTCCATTTTAGGAACTGTCAGAAGCAGCATATGTTTGCTATGAGGATTTTCTCCTGTTCTGGACAGTTCTTAAAATGGACAGCAGAGGTCAGCAGAGAGCATTGTGGTTGTGACATCACAGAAATCTAAAGAGATAAGCATTTCCTCTGTTGTTTACAGCCCCTAAAAAGTACTGGAAGGATTAAGATTTTTTTTAATAGAAGTAATTTACAAATCTGTTTAACTTTCTGGCACCAATTGATTAAAAAAAAAAAAAAAATGTTTTCCACGGTAGTACCCCTTTAATGCCATCTGCCCATAGGGTAACAACATCTGCCCTCATCACCCCCCGGTACCACATATACTTTACACCGCAGTTCTGCTCCAGGAGCTATGATCTGTGACTAATCTGAAATCATCACAGGTACAGGCTGTTGTGCTGCCCCTCCTCCATACTTTATACCTCTGCTCTTCTCCATTATTATGCAGTTATGAGCTGAGACCTTTCTGTCTCATTACAGGCAGTTCTTTCCCTCTCCATGCTTTACACTACAGCTCTTCTCCAGGTGGAGGTAAATCACTTAATGCTCCCCCAACCCAAATCACTTACTGGAGAAATGGTTGAAGTCGCCCTTAGTGTTCAAATAGAAGCTCCGATTGGTGGAGGCATTGAAGTGGGAGGAGTCTGCGTAGTACCCCATGGAGGGGCATTCACCAGGGACACAGGGGAAACAGAAGCCCTGAAACAGTAAATCCCCAAATTATTTTCTCAACAAAATACATTGTGATGCAGAGACCTAGGAAAGTCATGGAAACGCTGCCATCTTGTGGCCAAAGTGTAGTATACCGCCTCCCATAGGACAAGGGAAAAGAACTTTCTAGAGCAGGAGCAGGAGGTCATATAAACCCAGACCTGTGGACAGTGGAAGTCAGAGGAGAAGTCGAGAAACCTTAGAACAGTCGTTCCCAACCAGAGTGCCTTCAGCTGTTGCAAAACTACATCCCCCACGCTGGAGAAGAGAAGAGAGAGAAGAGAAGAGAAGAGAAGAGAAGAGAAGAGAAGAGAAGAGAAGAGAAGAGAAGAGAAGAGAAGGAGAAGGAGAAGGAGAAGGAGAAGGAGAAGGAGAAGGAGAAGGAGAAGAGAAGAGAAGAGAGAGAGAGAGAGAGAGAGAGAGAGAGAGAGAGAGAGAGAGAGAGAGAGAGAGGAGAGAGAGAGAGAGGACGAGAGAGAGAGAGAGAACGAGAGAGAGAGAGAGAGAGAGAGAGAGAGAGAGAGAGAACGAGAGAGAGAGAGAGAGAGAGAGGGAGAAAGAGGAATAGAGAAAGAGAGAATGAGATAGAGAGAAAGAAAGAGAGAAAGAGAGAGAAAAGAGAGAGAAGAGAAAGAAAGAAAGAAGAAGAAAGAGCAAGAGAGAGAAAGAGAAAGAGAGAGAGAAATAAAGAAAGAAGGAGAAAGAGCAAGAAAGAGATTAAGAGAAAGAGAGAGAGAAAGAGAGAAAGAAGGAGAAAGAGCAAGAGAGAGAAAGATAAAGAGAGAGAGAAAGAGAAAGAGAGAAAGAGAGAAAGAGAGAGAGAAAGAAAGAGAGAGGGAGAGAGAGAGAAAGAGAAAGAAAGAAGGAGAAAGAGCAATAGAGAGAAAGAGAGAAAGAAAGAGAGAAAGAAAGAAAGAAAGAAAGAAAGAGGAAGAAAGAAAGAGTGAGAGAAAGAGAAAGAGAAAGAAAGAAAGAAAGAGAGAGAGAGAAAGAGAAAAAGAGAGAAAAGACTTAAAGGGGTACTCCATTGGAAAACACTTTTTTTTTTTTTAATCAACTGGTGCCAGAAAGTTAAACAGATTTGTAAATTACTTCTATTAAAAAATATGAATCCTTCCAGTACTTATTAGCTGCTGTATACTACAGATAAAGTTGTGTGGTTGTTTCTAGTCTGACCACAGTGCTCTCTGCTGACACCTCTGTTCATGTCAGGAACTGTCCAGAATAGGAGCAAATCCCCATAGCAAACCTCTCCTGCTCTGAACAGTTGATTAAATAAAATAAAATAAAATATATATATATATTTGTTTTCCACCGGAGTACCCCTTTAATCTCTTCCCTTAGAGGGAATCGTCTGCCTAGCGAGTCATGCTGACAGGATAGACTAAGAGGTAGCATTGGGGAGATGATCCAGGCCTCCACTGTACAGAGGGACTGGATGATATCGGCCTCTGGTTCTGGTTCAGTCACTTTATAATTGGGGCGATACCTCATCTGGATGCACCAGGGGTGCTGCGTCACTGCTGAATAAAGTAAGTGGTGTGGGGTCCTACACGAATACCTCAGCCCACCCTCTGATGAGACCCTGCACAGAATAATAGGACTGCAGCTAGAGTTATTCCTAGTCACAATTCAGCGAGTCAGTGTCTGACTAGATCCTCAGAGAGAGTTCTGGAACAGTCAGGGTTAAAGAGGTACTCCGGTGAAAAACATTATTATTTTATTAATCAGCTGGTGCCAGAATGGTAAGCAGATCTGTAAATTACATCTATTTAAAAAATCTTAATCCTTCCAGTACTTCCAGTAGCTGTATGCTCGACAGGAAGTTCTTTTTTCTAAAATTTTTATTTCCTTTCTGTCTGACCACAGTGCTCTCTACTGACACCTCTGTCCATTTTATGAACTGTACAGAGCAGGAGAAAATCCTCATAGCAAACCTCTCCTGCTCGGGACAGTTCCTGACATGGACAGAGGTGTCAGCAGAGAGCACTGTGGTCGGACTGAAAGGAAACTTAAAAAGAAAAGAACTTCCTGTTGCGCATACAGCAGATGATAAGTACTGGAAGGATTAGGATTTTGTAATAGAAGTAATATACAAATCTGTTTAACTTTCTGGCACCAGTTAATTAAAAATAAATAAATAAATAAAAAAAAAAAGGTTTTTCACCGGTGTACCCCTTTAAATCCAAGCACCAGAAACAATATCCAAATCAGAGTGAAAACCAAAGTGACACACTGTAGCAGCACCTCTCCTCTGTATACACACAGGCAATCCTTTTATCAGACATCAGTTGGGACTGAGGAAGGACTGTTTGTATTGTTTACCTGCTGCTCCTCATGTACTAAAACTGCTTGCACCTTCACCATGTTGGGACCCCCCAACGTGCATCCGCAAGAACATAGCACAGGGGGGGGCACCAGGGGACCCCCTCGCTACTCCACCAAGTGCATCATTGAGAAAGCTATTGTTGTCTTAGGGAGTTTGACATGGGACTGCATAGCCACTAAAGTCAACTGTGATATATAAGTTGTTGAACTACAAGAACCAGCAGACCCCCTCAGCTACAACACTGCACTCCCCCAGGTCACCACAACTGCATCGGTTTATAGGCAGGTCCATCAGGGGTCTTATATAGGTAAGTGACATCCTCTATGTTGGTTATCACCAAGCTTTCATGGGGCAGATGTTAGAAATGAGGAGAGAAGGATTCTTTGCTGTTAGAGCAGGTAACAGAAGGCACCTGAGTGAAGGCCTCGTAGCTCTCGCAGGGGTAACCAGTGAAGGTGTCGGGGTGACTGACACTGTACGTGAAGTAGTGAAAGGACCGGAAGTGGTTACACGCCAAGATCTCAAGGGCATCTGTGGATTAAAAGTGACATTTTAAAATGGCAGAAGGAAATATACAACAGTAACATGGAGGGATTATTTACTGAAAGAGCAGTCACACTATGGAGTCTATACTGTAAGAGCAGTCACACTATGGAGTCTATACTGTAAGAGAGGTCACACTATGGAGTCTATACTGTAAGAGCAGTCACACTATGGAGTCTATACTGTAAGAGAGGTCACACTATGGAGTCTATACTGTAAGAGCGGTCACACTATGGAGTCTATACTGTAAGAGCAGTCACACTATGGAGTCTATACTGTAAGAGAGGTCACACTATGGAGTCTATACTGTAAGAGAGGTCACACTATGGAGTCTATACTGTAAGAGCGGTCACACTATGGAGTCTATACTGTAAGAGAGGTCACACTATGGAGTCTATACTGTAAGAGCGGTCACACTATGGAGTCTATACTGTAAGAGAGGTCACACTATGGAGTCTATACTGTAAGAGAGGTCACACTATGGAGTCTATACTGTAAGAGCAGTCACACTATGGAGTCTATACTGTAAGAGAGGTCACACTATGGAGTCTATACTGTAAGAGCGGTCACACTATGGAGTCTATACTGTAAGAGAGGTCACACTAGGGAGTCTATACTGTAAGAGAGGTCACACTATGGCGTCTATACTGTAAGAGCAGTCACACTATGGAGTCTATACTGTAAGAGGAGTCACACTATAGAGTCTATACTGTAAGAGGAGTCACACTATAGAGTCTATACTGTAAGAGCGGTCACACTATGGAGTCTATACTGTAAGAGCAGTCACACTATGGAGTCTATACTGTAAGAGAGGTCACACTATGGAGTCTATACTGTAAGAGCGGTCACACTATGTCGTCTATACTGTAAGAGCAGTCACACTATGGAGTCTATACTGTAAGAGCAGTCACACTATGGAGTCTATACTGTAAGAGCAGTCACAATATGGAGTCTATACTGTAAGAGCGGTCACACTATGGAGCCTATACTGTAAGAGCAGTCACACTATGGAGTCTATACTGCAAGAAAAGTCACACTATGGAGTCTATACTGTAAGAGAGGTCACACTATGGAGTCTATACTGTAAGAGCGGTCACACTATGGAGTCTCTACTGTAAGAGCAGTCACACTATGGTGTCTATACTGCAAGAGCAGTCACACTATGGAGTCTATACTGTAAGAGCAGTCACACTATGGAGTCTATACTGTAAGAGGAGTCACACTATGGAGTCTATACTGTAAGAGCAGTCACACTATGGAGTCTATACTGTAAGAGCAGTCACACTATGGAGTCTATACTGTAAGAGCGGTCACACTATGGAGTCTATACTGTAAGAGCAGTCACACTATGGAGTCTATACTGTAAGAGCAATCACACTATGGAGTCTATACTGTAAGAGCAGTCACACTATGGAGTCTATACTGTAAGAGCAGTCACACTATGGAGTCTATACTGTAAGAGCGGTCACACTATGGAGTCTATACTGTAAGAGCAGTCACACTATGGAGTCTATACTGTAAGAGCAGTCACACTATGGAGTCTATACTGTAAGAGAGGTCACACTATGGAGTCTATACTGTAAGAGAGGTCACACTATGGAGTCTATACTGTAAGAGAGGTCACAATATGGAGTCTATACTGTAAGAGTGGTCACACTATGGAGTCTATACTGTAAGAGTGGTCACACTATGGAGTCTATACTGTAAGAGTGGTCACACTATGGAGTCTATACTGTAAGAGCAGTCACACTATGGAGTCTATACTGTAAGAGCTTTCACACTATGGAGTCTATACTGTAAAAGCGGTCACACTATGGAGTCTATACTATAAGAGCAGTCACACTATGGAGTCTATACTGTAAGAGCGGTCACACTATGGAGTCTATACTGTAAGAGCGGTCACACTATGGAGTCTATACTATAAGAGCAGTCACACTATGGAGTCTATACTGTAAGATCAATCACACTATGGAGTCTATACTGTAAGAGAAGTCACACTATGGAGTCTATACTGTAAGAGCAGTCACACTATGGAGACTATACTGTAAGAGCGATCACACTATGAAGTCTCTACTGTAAGAGAGGTCACACTATGGAGTCTATACTGTAAGAGCAGTCACACTATGAAGTCTATACTGTAAAAGCGGTCACACTATGGAGTATATACTGTAAGAGCGGTCACACTATGGAGTCTCTACTGTAAGAGCAGTCACACTATGGTGTCTATACTGTAAGAGCAGTCACACAATGGATTCTATACTGTAAAAGCGGTCACACTATGGAGTATATACTGTAAGAGCGGTCACACTATGGAGTCTCTACTGTAAGAGCAGTCACACTATGGTGTCTATACTGTAAGAGCAGTCACACAATGGAGTCTATACTGTAAGAGCAGTCACACTATGGTGTCTTTACTGTAAGAGTAGTCACACTATGGAGTCTATACTGTAAGAGCGATCACACTATGAAGTCTCTACTGTAAGAGAGGTCACACTATGGAGTCTATACTGTAAGAGCAGTCACACTATGAAGTCTATACTGTAAAAGCGGTCACACTATGGAGTATATACTGTAAGAGCGGTCACACTATGGAGTCTCTACTGTAAGAGCAGTCACACTATGGTGTCTATACTGTAAGAGCAGTCACACAATGGAGTCTATACTGTAAGAGCAGTCACACTATGGTGTCTTTACTGTAAGAGTGGTCACACTATGGAGTCTATACTGTAAGAGCAGTCACACTATGGAGTCTATACTGTAAGAGCAGTCACACTATGGAGTCTATACTGTAAGAGCAGTCACACTATGGAGTCTATACTGTAAGAGGTCACACTATGGAGCCTATACTGTAAGAGCAGTCACACTATGGAGCCTATACTGTAAGAGCAGTCACACTATGGAGTCTATACTGTAAAAGCGGTCACACTATGGAGTATATACTATAAGAGCGGTCACACTATGGAGTCTCTACTGTAAGAGCAGTCACACTATGGTGTCTATACTGTAAGAGCAGTCACACAATGGAGTCTATACTGTAAAAGCGGTCACACTATGGAGTATATACTGTAAGAGCGGTCACACTATGGAGTCTCTACTGTAAGAGCAGTCACACTATGGTGTCTATACTGTAAGAGCAGTCACACAATGGAGTCTATACTGTAAGAGCAGTCACACTATGGTGTCTATACTGTAAGAGCAGTCACACTATGGAGTCTATACTGTAAGAGCAGTCACACTATGGAGTCTATACTGTAAGAGCAGTCACACTATGGAGTCTTTACTGTAAGAGCAGTCACACTATGGAGTCTATACTGTAAGAGCGGTCACACTATGGAGTCTATACTGTTAGAGGAGTCACACTATGGAGTCTCTACTGTAAGAGCGAACATCTTACTTTTCCTGTTAACCAAAAAGGAAAATTTGCTTGGACACCCGGTCATGTGACCTCCTCCATTTGGGTAGAAATCGTAGTGTCCGATCGGTTTCATCATACCGACTCCTGGTTAATACAAGAATCAGAGGATTGTTATGACAGCTTAAAAAGTAGCTATCACTAACTTAAATTTCCCTAATCCCCCTCCCCATCTGTCCCCGACACTACCTACGTCTATCCCTGTATTTATTTCATTCAAATTCCCCATAAAAATACCTTTTTTAAACCAGCTGTGGTAGCTTAGAGTTGAGCAGTCTCCGTAGGGCAGGAAGCGGGCGGCCCCGGCCGGCGTGACGTCATCTGAAGCCTGGCCGGGGCTCGCTTCCGCCCGTCATCCTTTATGCTGTGGTCCCTCATGGGAGCACGCGTACAGGCGTTTTACAGGGCAGGGACGGAAGCCTCCGAGTCTCCTCCTCTCTATGTGGCTATACACGTGTCATGCAGAGAGGAGTAACATCGGAGGACTGTCGTCTCCCTCTCTGTCTCCAGCATGGGAGATAGACTGCAGCTCGCGCGCTGCAGTGAGAAGAGGCATATGAAGGGGGGCGGGGATATTCAAATTTCGTGCGCCGCACTCAAACGAGCGCTGTGCTCGTTCTCTGCCTGTTTCATATACAGGCAGAGAGCGAGCTGTGAACGAGCATTTTCGGACCACGTTGGACCACACTGCCCGGCCAGCAGTGGTCCGAACGTGCTCAATGTAAGGGGGTGAAAAGGATTCCTGAGCCATGTAGGGTGACACCTAGTGGCCAGATTTTCTAATGTGAAAAAAAACTGTAAAAACGAAAAAAAAAATTATAAATATATTTTAGAAATATGTTTATCTTTGCATAATTTTTTTAATAAAAAAAATTAACTTTAATGAGAGTACCCATTTAATCCCAAGGCCATGTTCACACGTTGCGGTAACGTTTCTGTAATGTTTGCTGTATTTAGCAAGATCGCAGCAACATAAGAATTCTTACCGAACAGTATATTGGTGTCCGTGTGGATCACGTCAACTAAACCCGCATCGGAGGCATCCAGGCGGACATCTTTAGGGGTGTTCTCAAACCAGGGCCGGGCTGGGTCCAGACCTTACGAGACAAGAAGAGACGGGTGAGAGATAAGCGGCGGCGGAGCGGGGACGTGTGGTCTTTGTACCTGTGATCCTTCTGATTCCGGGGAGTCTCCGCCCGGCCTCTCCGGCAGCGTGAGCGCCCAGACTGTGCCCGATGATGTGAATGTTAGATGGAGCATATCCCAGCTCCTCCTGAGGAGACACAGACAGACGCCCCCGTTATGAGGTCATCAGACATTGGGGGCACCATGCAACCATTGGTACAGAGCTGTCATAGTGTTCCCATTGATTGGGCCGTAGCTGTACCCATTTATGTCCCAATTTTTTTTTATCAAATCAAATGAATGGCTAGGTACAAGTTTCCCAGCTGCCAGTCCTCTCTCTAAGACGGGGTTTCCCAACCAGGGTGCCTCCAGCTGTTGCAAAATAACACCTCCCGACATGCCTTCTTTTATCCCCAATTCTACCTCTTTGGCTATCCTGTCAGTGTGACTTGTCTAGGCTGAAGTGTCCCTCTAAGGGAAGAGATGCTACTGTTAGTCCTCTCTCTAAGACAGTGTTTCCCAACCAGGGTGCCTCCAGCTGTTGCCAAACCTCAACTCCCAACATGCCCTTCTTTTCTCCCCAATTCTACCTCTTTGTTTATCCTCTCAGCATGATTTGGCTAGGCTAAAGTTTCCCTATAAAGGAAGAGATGCAGCTGTTAGTCCTCAATCTAAGGCTGGGTCCACACTACGTTTTGTCCCATACGGGAGCGCATACGGCAGGAGGGAGCTAAAAGCTCGCGCTCCCGTATGTAACCGTATGCGCTCCCGTATGTCATTCATTTCAATGAGCCGACCGGAGTGAAACGTTCGGTCCGGTCGGCTCATTTTTGCGCCGTATGCGCTTTTACAACCGGACCTAAAACCGTGGTTGACCACGGTTTTAGGTCCGGTTGTAAAAGCGCATACGGCGCAAAAATGAGCCGACCGGACCGAACGTTTCACTCCGGTCGGCTCATTGAAATGAATGACATACGGGAGCGCATACGGTTACATACGGGAGCGCGAGCTTTTAGCTCCCTCCTGCCGTATGCGCTCCCGTATGGGACAAAACGTAGTGTGGACCCAGCCTCAGACAGTGTTTCCCAACCAGGGTGCCTCCAGCTCTTGCAAAACCACAACTCCCAACATGCCCTTTTTTTCTCCCCCTTTGTCTATCCTCTCAGTGTGACTTGGCTAGGCTAAAGTTTCCCTCTAAAGGAAGAGATGCAGCTGGCAGTCCTCTTTCTAAGACAGTGTTTCTCAACTAGGGTGCCTCCAGCTGTTGCAAAACCACAACTCCCAACATGCCCTTTCTTTTCTCCCCAATCCCCAATTTGGCTATCCTGTCAGCATTACTTGGCTAGGCAGAAGTATCCCTCTAAGGGAAGAGATGCAGCTGGCAGTCCACTCTCTAAGACAGTAATTCCCAACTAGGGTGTCTCCAGCTGTTGCAAAACTACAACTCCCAACATGCCCGGACAGCCGTTGGCTGTCCGGGTATGCTGGGAGTTGTAGTTTTGCAAAGGCAAAGGCTCCCTGGTTTGAAAGCACTGCTGTAGACTGATACCGAGGTAATGATGTCATCCTGCAGTTCATAGAATGTCAGCTGACCCAGGATGCACTGGGAAGCAGCTATGCTTGAAAGAAACAGATGGCACTGTAGGAATAGCGTAAGTGTGCATGATATAGGTAAAAACAAAGAATCCTGGAGTGCTTCTTTAAAGTGGTTATCTAGGGAAAAAAGCAACCTGTGTTCGGTGTAATAGAGCAACTTTCTAATGTAATGCTATTAGCCATACTGGAACGATCTCCCTCCCCTCCTGTCTGTTCAGGAAGAGATCAGTAATGTGAAAGAGGGGAGGTCATATAACTGCTCATTAGATTGTCA
This sequence comes from Hyla sarda, assembly GCF_029499605.1. NCBI lineage: Eukaryota > Metazoa > Chordata > Amphibia > Anura > Hylidae > Hyla > Hyla sarda. Next base: position 9,523,158 of record NC_079195.1, read on the forward strand.
GACATAAGCCCTTGTAAGTCACAGTAGTTTCAGTTAGAACAGGCTTTCCAATATACCCCACCCATACCAAATTGGTTATTTAATTTAATTTTTTTAACTCCTTAAGGACACAGCTAATTTTATTTTAGCATTTTCGTTTTTTCCTCCTCTCCTTTGAAAAATCATAACTCTTTTATATTTCCATCCACAGACCCATATGAGAGCTTGTTTTTGGCGTGACCAGTTGTCCCTCGTAATGACATCACTAATTTTACCATAAAATGTATGGCGAAATGAAAAATACTATTTGTGTGGGGAAATTGAAAAGAACAACGCAATTTTGCTAATTTTGGAAGGTTTGGTTTTCACGCTGTACAATTTACGGTAAAAATTACATGTTTTCTTTATTCCTTGGTTAAAATGATACCCATGATTACGTACTTTGAGATTTTTGCACCGCTTTAAAAAAATCTCAAACTTTTTAACCAAATGAGTCCGTTTAAAATCCCTCTATTTTGACAACCTATAACTTTTTTCCGTATAAGCGGCGGTATGAGGGCTCATTTTTTGCGCCGTGATCTGTACTTGTTATTGATAACACATTGGCATGTATGAAACTTTTAATACATTTTTCTGGAATATTATGTGGCAAAAAAGCATCAATTTTGGACATATTTATTTTTTTACGTTTAGATCAATAACATTATATTTTGATAGTTCGGACATTTACGCACACGGCGATACTTAATTTATTTGTTTTACCCTTTCTTGGGGTAAAATGGGAAAAAGGGATGATTTATATTTTTATTGGGGGAGGGGATTTTTCACATTTTGTTTACTTTTTTTTTTTGTTTGTTTCTTTTCTTTTACACTTTTTATGTCCCCATAGGGGACCATATATAGCAATTGCTTGATTACTTATACTGTTCAGTGCTATACATAGGGCAAAGCACTGATCAGTGTTATCGGTGATCTTCTGCTCTGGTCTGCTCGATTTCAGACCAGAGCAGAAGACCCATGGAAACCCCTCAATGCAAGTCTATTGGAGGGGGCGTGGCTGCCGCCCCCTCAAATAGACTTGCATTGAGGGTGCGGGATGTGACATCATGAGGGGGGTGGGGCTATGACATCACGAGCTCCCTGCGCCGGCTCCAGCGTTCGGAACAGTTTGTTCCAAACGCTGAGCAGCGGAGTACCCCTTTAAGAGGTGATGCCGTTCATCACCCCTTACATCTTTTGTGGCCAGACACAAAGCAGTTATATATATATATATATATATATATATACTAGCTGAGTACCCAGTGTTGCCCGGTTTTTCCTTCCTAATCCTTTTTGGGGAGGAAAATAAACAAAGGAGGAAGCTTTTGACTTCATATCCCGTCCTCATATATTGTTGTCATATCCCAACCCCACATCCTGACCTCCTATTCCGTCCTCCTACCTCGACCTCCTGTCCTGACCTCCTATACCGTCCTCCTATCTTGACCTCCTATCCCGTCCTCCTATCCCGACCTCCTATCTCGACCTCCTATCCCGTCCTCCTATCCCGACCTCCTATCCCGACCTCCTATCCTGTCCTCATCTCGACCTCCTATCCCATCCTCCT